>NW_027015827.1:140649-145649 GCF_036934945.1 Oncorhynchus masou masou
AAACAATGCTTCATAATCTTTGTTTTAGTTAGGTGTGTGTGTGTGTGTGTGTGTGTGCGTGTGTGTGTGTGTGTGTGTGTGTGTGTGTGTGTGTGTGTGTGTGTGTGTGTGTGTGTGTGTGTGTGTGTGTGTGTGCTCTCCCAACAATACACCTAGAGAGAGTAGAGAGAGAGGAGAGAGAGAGAGACAGACGAGAGAGAGAGAGAGGAGAGAGAGAGGAGAGAGAGAGTCAGGAGGAGAGAGACAGGAGAGAGAGAGAGGAGAGAGAGAGGGGGGGGGAGAGAGAGGGAGGAGAGAGAGACAGGAGAGTGAGAAAGAGAGAGAGAGACAGGAGAGTGAGAGAGAGAGAGACAGGAGAGTGAGAGAGAGAGAGAGAGAGACAGGAGAGTGAGAGAGAGAGACAGGAGAGTGAGAGAGAGAGAGAGAGAGAGCAGGAGAGTGAGAGAGAGAGAGAGAGGCAGGAGAGAGAGAGAGAGAGAGAGAGAGAGAGAGAGAGAGAGAGAGAGAGAGAGAGAGAAGAGAGAGCGAGAGAGAGAGACAGGAGAGAGAAAGAGGAGAGAGAAAGAGGAGGTTGCTCCTGCCTTATTTAGTAGTAGTCTAGATGACTGTGTGTGAAAAGCTGCCATTATAATTTTGGAGCCAAGCTGTGACTTGATTGGCATCGCCTCCAAGGCAGGCCGCGTTAAAGTCTGTGTTTATGGTCCTCAATGTGTGTGTGTGTGTGTGTGTGTGTGTGTGTGTGTGTGTGTGTGTGTGTGTGTGTGTGTGTGTGTGTGTGTGTGTGTGTGTGTGTGTGTGTGTGTGTGTGTGTGTGTGTGTGTGTGTGTGTGTGTGTGTGTGTGTGTGTGTCTGTACTAAGCACAGTTCTCTGGTCCGCTCCTCACGACTCAGGAAACAAAGTATCGACGTTCTACTTGACGATGTTAACAGTCGTGACAACAGTTGTTTATTACAGCAACGGAAGGGGAACATAACAGCAAGCAAACAGCTCCCAGTCACATATACATACAGTATACTCCACCATGTTATGGAGGCGTCTATAACTTGGGATGGGGCCCTGATCGCACCTGACTTCCTTTACAGGAGTCTGGTCAAAAGGGCCAATAGGACTCTGGTATAAAGGGCCAATAGGACTCTGGTATAAAGGGCCAATAGGACTCTGGTCAAAAGGGCCAATAGGACTCTGGTATAAAGGGCCAATAGGACTCTGGTATAAAGGGCCAATAGGACTCTGGTATGAAGGGCCAATAGGACTCTGGTATAAAGGGCCAATAGGACTCTGGTATAAAGGGCCAATAGGACTCTGGTATAAAGAGCCAATAGGACTCTGGTATAAAGAGCCAATAGGACTCTGGTATAAAGGGCCAATAGACTCTGGTATAAAGGGCCAATAGGACTCTGGTATAAAGGGCCAATAGGACTCTGTATAAAGAGCCAATAGGACGTTGGTATAAAGGGCCAATAGGATGCTGGTATAAAGGGCCAATAGGACTCTCGTATAAAGGGCCAATAGGACTCTGGTATAAAGAGCCAATAGGACTCTGGTATAAAGGGCCAATAGGACGTTGGTATAAAGGGCCAATAGGACTCTGGTATAAAGGGCCAATAGGACTCTGGTATAAAGAGCCAATAGGACTCTGGTATAAAGGGCCAATAGGACTCTGGTATAAAGGGCCAATAGGACTTTGGTATAAAAGGCCAATAGGACTCTGGTATAAAGGGCCAATAGGAATGTGGTATAAAGGGCCAATATGACTCTGGTATAAAGGGCCAATAGGACTCTGGTATAAAGGGCCAATAGGACTCTGGTATAAAGGGCCAATAGGACTCTGGTATAAAGGGCCAATAGGACTTTGGTATAAAAGGCCAATAGGACTCTGGTATAAAGGGCCAATAGGACTCTGGTATAAAGAGCCAATAGGACTCTGGTATAAAGGGCCAATAGGACGTTGGTATAAAGGCCCAATAGGACGCTGGTATAAAGGGCCAATAGGACTCTCGTATAAAGGGCCAATAGGACTCTGGTATAAAGGGCCAATAGGACTCTGGTATAAAGGGCCAATAGGACTTTGGTATAAAAGGCCAATAGGACTCTGGTATAAAGGGCCAATAGGACTCTGGTATAAAGGGCCAATAGGAATGTGGTCAACAGGGCCAACAGTGCTCTGGTATAAAGGGCCAATAGGACTCTGGTATATAGGGCCAATCGGATTCTGGTATAAAGGGCCAATAGGATTCTGGTAGCAGCCCATGCTATCTTCTGAGAAGATGCAGTTAAATTTCTATTTTCCAAGCTAATATAATCATACCCAGGCTATAAACTGGGAACACTACAATGCTAATATAATCCTACCCCAGGCTATAAACTGGGAACAGCACAATACTAATTTAGTCCTACCCCAGGCTATAAACTGGGAACAGTACAATACTAATATAATCAGGCCCCAGGCTATAAACTGGGAACAGTACAATACTAATTTAGTCCTACCCCAGGCTATAAACTGGGAACAGTACAATACTAATTTAGTCCTACCCCAGGCTATAAACTGGGAACAGTACAATACTAATATAGTCAGGCTCCAGGCTATAAACTGGGAACAGTACATTACTCATTTAGTCCTAGCCCAGGCTATAAACTGGGAACAGTACAATACTAATATAATCATACCCCAGGCTATAAACTGGGAACAGTACAATACTAATTTAGTCCTACCCCAGGCTATAAACTGGGAAAAGTACAATACTAATATAGTCAGGCCCCAGGCTATAAACTGGGAACAGTACATTACTCATTTAGTCCTACCCCAGGCTATAAACTGGGAACAGTACAATACTACATTTACATTTAAGTCATTTGGCAGACGCTCTTATCCAGAGCGACTTACAAATTGGTGAATTCACCTTATGACATCCAGTGGATACTAATATTGTCATACCCCAAGCTATGAACTGGGAACAGTACAATACTAATATAGTCAGGCTCCAGGCTATAAACTGGGAACAGTACAATACTAATATTGTCATACCCCAAGCTATGAACTGGGAACAGTACAATACTAATATAGTCAGGCTCCAGGCTATAAACTGGGAACAGTACATTACTCATTTAGTCCTAACCCAGGCTATAAACTGGGAACAGTACAATACTAATATAATCAGGCCCCAGGCTATAAACTGGGAACAGTACAATACTAATTTAGTCCTACCCCAGGCTATAAACTGGGAACACCACAATACTAATATTGTCATACCCCAGGCTATAAGATCAGAGCAGTATAACACTACAATAACAATATAGTCCAACCCCATGCTATAAACTGGGAACAGTACAATACTAATATAGTCCTACCCCAGGCTATAAACTGGGAACAGTACAATACTAATATAGTCCTACCCCAGGCTATAAACTGGGAACAGTACAATACTAATATTGTCATACCCCAGGCTACAAGTTCGGAGCAGTATAACACTACAATACTCAAACCCCAGGCTATGTTTGGGGTTTACATAGTGTGGCACGATGCAACAATCCCCAACATTTTATTGTGTCAGGAAATATGGAGAAGATTCTGGAAACAAACAAACAAACAAACAAACAAACAAACAAACAAACAAACAAAGAGCTATGTCAGTGTAATGAAACACAATACGACGACACGCGACTTCAATATCAGAACGTTGCACTGCGTTTTTGAAACCATCTGACCTCTGTGTGCACAATGTGTTTCCACGTCGTCAGGGAAACAAAAGGACGCCGTCACTTTAACAATTCCGGAACGTTACAATTATGACATGCCTTTGTTCTTAGACTGAATCCCACAGTGCACCCTATTCCCTACGTAGTGCACTGCGGACCCTGGTCAGAGGTAACTCTCTACATAGGGTATAGGGAGGTGGGGGGGGGGCATTTGGGACACATCGTCTGTCACAGCCAGGGGTCTGTATTTAAATCATGACACTCCGTTTACCATCAGACACGTCGGGAAGATTCCCATTACTGCTCATTACTGGCCAGTGTTTGTGTGGGGAGTGACAGCAGCTAGTTACACACGCACACACGCTCACACACACGCTCACACACACACAGACTCCGAGACACACACACACACACGCACACCGAGACACACACACACACGCTCGCGCACGCGCACGCGCACACGCGCTCACACACACACTCACACACACACAGACACCGAGACACACACGCACGCGCACACGCACGCGCTCGCACACACACACACACACACACACACACACACACACACACACACACACACACACAAACTCAGAGATCCCTCCACCTCTCCTCTCCCATCTCCATCTCTTCGTTATTGAAAACCAGATCAGAACCAGTTATTCTCTTCAGATTCCTTCGCTGAAACATCATTTCCACTTATCTTTTGTTAACTGGCAGGGATTCAGGGAATCATTGGAATCAGTGAATCAGGGAATCAGTGAATCATTGAATCAGTGAATCATTGAATCAGTGAATAAGGGAATCAGTGAATCAAGGATTATTTTTTTATTTTACTAGGTAAGTCACGTAAAGAACAAATTCTTATTTTCAATGACGGCCTGGGAACAGTGGGTTAACTGCCTGTTCAGGAGCAGAACGACAGATTTGTACCTTGTCAGCTCGGGGATTTGAACTTGCAACCTTTCGGTTACTAGTCCAACGCTTTAAACACTAGGCTACCCTGTCATTGTCTCTGGTCCACTTCCCTCAACAGCTTCTGGGGTCCTAAGCAACATTTTGTTGCTCTATTCTTGTGTACTTTATTTTAAACAGTTGCATATGTTGCTGAAGCCTAGGGCCGGCCCTGCTATTCCCTATAGAATATTACTTTAGACCAGAGCCTCTGGGCTGACCTAAGAGCTAGTGGCTCTGGTGAAAACAACTAGGGACCTAGGGGCTCTAGACAAAACAACTAGGGACTTAGTGACTCTAGTCAGAACAACTAGGGTCCTAGGGACTCTAGTCAAAACAACTAGGGACCTAG
>NW_027015827.1:148149-153149 GCF_036934945.1 Oncorhynchus masou masou
GATAGAGAGAGAGAGATAGAGAGAGGGAGAGAGAGAGAGAGAGAGAGAGAGAGAGAGAGAGAGAGAGAGAGAGAGAGAGAGAGAGAGAGAGGAAGGTTTTCTGTAAATGTAAGAGTTATAAACTTCCTGAATAAGCACAATGTCTTGAATAAAAACCAAATTGGATTTATACCAAGGCATCATACGACGGATCATATTTACACCCTACACATCCTGATAGATAAACATGTCCCTCAAAATAACACCAAAATATACGCTTGCTTTATCGACTTCCAAAAAAGAATTTGATTATTTTGTAGATACATCCTGAGCCACTGGTGGTAGTCTCCACAGGTTAAATGCCTGCTCTTCCCTCCCTCCTCCCTCTCTCCCCTCCCTCCTCCCTCTCTCCCCTCCCTCCTCCCTCTCCCTCCTCCCCTCCTCCCTCCCTCTCCCCCCCTCCCTCCATCGCTCACCTCCCTCCCTCTCCCCCTTCCCCTCCCTCTCTCCCCCTCCCCTTCCCCTCCCCCTCCCTCCTCCCTTCCCCCTCCCTCCTCCCTCCCTCTCCTCCACTCCCTCTCTCCCCCTCCTCCATATCTCTTCTCCCTTCTTCCTCCCCTCGCTCCTCCCCCCTCCCCTCTCTTCCCTCCTCTCCCTCTCCCTCCTCCTCCTCCTCTCCCCCTCCCTCCTCCCTCCCTCTCTCCCCTCCTCCCTCTCTCCTCCCTCCCTCTCTCCCCACCTCCTCCCTCTCTCCCTTCCTCCCTCTCTCCCTCTCTCCCCTCCCTCCTCCCTCTTCGCAGAGGACCTGTGCCTGCTGTCACCCACAGCAGAAGGTCTACAGCAGAGCCTGGACCTGCTAGAGCAGTACTAACAGACCTGGGCCCTGGCAGTAAACCCCCAAAATACTAAAATAATGATTTTCCAGAGAAGATCCAGATCTCAGGGAATTAGACCAAAGTTCTCAATTGGTACAAAATATATAGAGTACTGTACACACTACAATTACTGAGGTTTAAATATATAGAGTACTGTACACACTACAATTACTGAGGTTTAAATATATAGAGTACTGCACACA
This sequence comes from Oncorhynchus masou masou, assembly GCF_036934945.1. NCBI lineage: Eukaryota > Metazoa > Chordata > Actinopteri > Salmoniformes > Salmonidae > Oncorhynchus > Oncorhynchus masou. The sequence continues at coordinate 149,207 of NW_027015827.1, forward strand.
CTACAATTACTGAGGTTTAAATATATAGAGTACTGTACACACTACAATTACTGAGGTTTAAATATATAGAGTACTGTACACACTACAATTACTGAGGTTTACATATATAGAGTACTGTACACATTACAATTACTGAGGTTTAAATATATAGAGTACTGTACACACTACAATTACTAAGGTTTAAATATATAGAGTACTGTACACACTACAATTACTGAGGTTTAAATATATAGAGTACTGCACACACTACAATTACTGAGGTTTAAATATATAGAGTACAGCACACACTACAATTACTGAGGTTTAATTATATAGAGTACTGTACACACTACAATTACTGAGGTTTAAATATATAGAGTACTGTACACACTACAATTACTGAGGGTTAAGATAAGCTCAAATGGACACCTTAATGATGCCGTGAACAAGCTGAGTGTCACGTCATCATGGGGTATTGTGATGTCATTATCATGATGTATTAATATACTGTTGTCACGTTCTGACCTTAGTTCCTTTGTGATGTCATTATGGGGTATTGTGATGTCATTATCATGATGTATTAATATACTGTTGTCACGTTCTGACCTTAGTTCCTTTGTGATGTCATTATGGGGTATTGTGATGTCATTATCATGATGTATTAATATACTGTTGGTACGTTCTGACCTTAGTTCCTTTGTGATGTCTTTGTTTTAGTATGGTCAGGGGGCGTGAGTTGGGGTGGGTTGTCTATGTTAGTTTTTCTATGATTTGCTATTTCTGTGTTTGGCCTGGTATGGTTCTCAATCAGAGGCAGCTGTCAATCGTTGTCCCTGATTGAGAACCATATTTAGGCAGCCTGTTTTCTATTGTGTTTTGTGGGTGGTTATTTTCTGTGCCAGTGTTTGTTTCCACATGGGACGGTTTCACTTGTTTCTGTTATTTCACGCTGTTATTTCATGTAAATAAAGTATCGTTATGGACACTAACACACTGCACATTGGTCCGACATCTCTTACTACTCGTCAGAAGAAGAGGACAATCGTTACACCGAGAGAGAGAAAGCACGCAGAGCATTCTACGCTATTAAAAAACTTATTCAAACAAATGTAAATAACTGTCAAATTTAGCTAAAACGAATGGAATGTGTCATTGAACCATTTGCACTTTATGGCAGCGAGGTGTGGGGTCCACTTGCAAAACAAGATGTCACCCAATGGGACAAACACCCCATTGAAACCCTGCATGCAGAGTTCTGTAAGATTCTACTTCATGTCCAGAGGAAAACTACAAACAATGCATGCAGGGCAGAATTAGGCCAATATCCACTAATAATAAAAACTAAAAATATCTAAAATATTATAGTGTGTACAGTACTCCTCCTCTCATATCATAACCAAGCCCTGCAATGGCAAGAGCTGAGCAGAGAAAAGAGTCCCCTCATCCAGCTGGTCCTGGGGCTGAGTTCACTAACCTGTTCTACTAACACACTGAAGCCTCAGTCCCCTCATCCAGCTGGTCCTGGGGCTGAGTTCACTAACCTGTTCTACTAACACACTGAAGCCTCAGTCCCCTCATCCAGCTGGTCCTGGGGCTGAGTTCACTAACCTGTTCTACTAACACACTGAAGCCTCAGTCCCCTCATCCAGCTGGTCCTGAGTTCACTAACCTGTTCTACTAACACGCTGAAGCCTCAGTCCCCTCATCCAGCTGGTCCTGAGTTCACTAACCTGTTCTACTAACACACTGAAGCCTCAGTCCCCTCATCCAGCTGGTCCTGGGGCTGAGTTCACTAACCTGTTCTACTAACACACTGAAGCCTCAGTCCCCTCATCCAGCTGGTCCTGGTCCTGAGTTCACTAACCTGTTCTACTAACACACTGAAGCCTCAGTCCCCTCATCCAGCTGGTCCTGGTCCTGAGTTCACTAACCTGTTCTACCAACACACTGAAGCCTCAGTCCCCTCATCCAGCTGGTCCTGGGGCTGAGTTCACTAACCTGTTCTACTAACACACTGAAGCCTCAGTCCCATCATCCAGCTGGTCCTGAGATCACTAACCTGTTCTACTAACACACTGAAGCCTCAGTCCCCTCATCCAGCTGGTCCTGAGTTCACTAACCTGTTCTACTAACACGCTGAAGCCTCAGTCCCCTCATCCAGCTGGTCCTGAGTTCACTAACCTGTTCTACTAACACACTGAAGCCTCAGTCCCCTCATCCAGCTGGTCCTGGGGCTGAGTTCACTAACCTGTTCTACTAACACACTGAAGCCTCAGTCCCCTCATCCAGCTGGTCCTGGTCCTGAGTTCACTAACCTGTTCTACTAACACACTGAAGCCTCAGTCCCCTCATCCAGCTGGTCCTGGTCCTGAGTTCACTAACCTGTTCTACCAACACACTGAAGCCTCAGTCCCCTCATCCAGCTGGTCCTGGGGCTGAGTTCACTAACCTGTTCTACTAACACACTGAAGCCTCAGTCCCATCATCCAGCTGGTCCTGAGATCACTAACCTGTTCTACTAACACACTGAAGCCTCAGTCCCCTCATCCAGCTGGTCCTGAGTTCACTAACCTGTTCTACTAACACACTGAAGCCTCAGTCCCCTCATCCAGCTGGTCCTGGTCCTGAGTTCACTAACCTGTTCTACCAACACACTGAAGCCTCAGTCCCCTCATCCAGCTGGTCCTGGTCCTGAGTTCACTAACCTGTTCTACTAACACACTGAAGCCTCAGTCCCCTCATCCAGCTGGTCCTGAGTTCACTAACCTGTTTTACTAACACACTGAAGCCTCAGTCCCCTCACCCAGCTGGTCCTGAGTTCACTAACCTGTTCTACTAACACACTGAAGCCTCAGTCCCCTCATCCAGCTGGTCCTGAGTTCACTAACCTGTTCTACTAACACACTGAAGCCTCAGACTGAAGCCTCCATCAAAAGGAACATAAAATTCAACATACCAATTAGGATCTGGCTAAAAATACTTGAATCAGTTACAGAACCCATTGTCCTTTATGGTTGTGAGGTCTGGGGTCCGCTCACCAACCAAGACTTCACAAAATGGGACAAACGCCAAATTGAGACTCAGCACGCAGAATTCTGCAAATATATCCTCCGTGTACAACATCAAATAATGCATGCAGAGCAGAATTAGGCCGATACCCCCTAATTATCAACATTATCAAAACCCAAGCCTTCCATAACATCTCCTACAGAGAGATGAACATGAAGAAGAGTCCCCTAAGCAAGCTGGGAGAGGGACAGAGAGAGACACAGAGAGGGACAGAGAGAGAGAGAGAGAGAGGGAGAGAGAGAGAGAGACACAGAGAGAGAGAGACACAGGGAGAGAGACACAGAGAGAGAGACACAGAGAGAGACACAGAGAGAGAGAGAGAGAGAGAGAGAGAGAGAGGGAGAGAGAGAGAGAGAGAGGGAGAGAGAGAGAGAGACACAGAGAGAGAGAGAGAGAGAGAGAGACAGAGAGAGAGAGAGAGAGAGAGAGAGAGAGAGAGAGAGAGACAGAGAGAGATAGAGAGAGAGACAGAGAGAGAGAGACACAGAGAGAGACAGAGAGAGAGAGAGAGAGAGAGAGAGAGAGAGAGAGAGAGAGAGAGAGAGAGAGAAAACAAGTCAACATCAAATAATGCATGCAGAGCAGAATTAGGCCGATACCCCCTACTTATCAACATTTCAATGTATTTAACCCTTATTTAACTAGGCAAGTCAGGTTAAGAACATCTTATGTACATTGAAGGACGAACTCGGAAAACACTGGGCCTGTTGTGCACCGCCCTATGTGACTCCCAATCACGGCCGGTTGTGATACAGCCTGGATTCGAACCAGGGTTTGTAGTGATGCCTTAGACCGCTTCACCACTCAGGATCATGCATGCAGAGCAGAAATATGACTTAACCCGCTAATTATCAAAATCCAGAAAAGAGCTGTTAAATTCTACAACCACCTAAAA
>NW_027015827.1:158149-163149 GCF_036934945.1 Oncorhynchus masou masou
CCCACCACTACTAGACCCACCACTAGAACCACCCCTAGACCCACCACTAGACCCACCACTAGACCCACCACTAGACCCACCACTAGACCCACAACTAGACCCACTACTAGACCCACCACCACAAGACCCACCACTAGACCCACAACGACTAGACCCACCACCACTAGACCCACCACTAGACCCACCACTAGACCCACCACCACTAGACCCACATCCACTAGACCCACGACAAGACACACCACTAGACCCACCACCAGTAGACCCAACACTAGACCCACCACTAGACCCACAACTAGACCCACTACTAGACCCACCACCACTAGACCCAACACTAGACCCACCACTACTAGACCCACCACCACTAGACCCACCACTAGACCCACCACTAGACCCACCACTAGACCCACCACCACTAGACCCACCACTAGACCCACCACTAGACACACCACCAGACCCACCACTAGACCCACCACCACTAGACCCATCAACACTAGACCAACCACCACAAGACCCACCACTAGACCCACCACTAGACCCACCACCACTAGACCCACCACTAGACCCACCACCACTAGACCCACCACTAGACCCACCACCAATAGACCCACCACCACTAGACCCACCACTAGACCCACCACTACACCCACCACTACTAGACCCACTACTAGACCCACCACTAGACCCACTACTAGACCCACCACTACTAGACCCACCACTAGACCCACCACTAGACCCACCACTCGACCCACTACTAGACCCACCACCATTAGACCTACCACTAGACCCACCACTAGACCCACCACTAGACCCACCACTACTAGACCCACCACTACTAGACCCACCACTAGACCCACCACCACTAGACCCACCACCACTAGACCCACCAATAGACCCACTACTAGACCCACCAATAGACCCACTACTAGACCCACCACCACTAAACCCACCACCACTAGACCCACCACTAGAGCCACCACTAGAGCCACCACTACTAGACCCAACACTCGACCCACCACTAGACCCACTACTAGACCCACCACCACTAAACCCACCACTAGACCTACCACTACTAGACCCACCAATAGACCCACCACTAGACCCACTACTAGACCCACCACCACTAAACCCACCACCACAAGACCCACCACTAGACCCACCACTAGAGCCACCACCACTGGACCCACCACCACTAGACGCACCACAAGACCCACCACGAGACCCACCACTAGACCCACCACTAGAGCCACCACCACTAGACCCACCACCACTAGACGCACCACAAGACCCACCACTCGACCCACTACTAGACCCACCACCATTAGACCCACCACTAGACCCACCACTAGACCCACCACTAGACCCACCACTACTAGACCCACCACTAGACCCACCACCACTAGACCCACCACCACTAGACCCACCACCACAAGACCCACCAATAGACCCACTACTAGACCCACCACTAGACCCACTACTAGACCCACCACCACTAAACCCACCACCACAAGACCCACCACTAGACCCACCACTAGAGCCACCACCACTAGACCCACCACCACTAGACGCACCACAAGACCCACCATGAGACCCACCACTAGACCCACCACTAGAGCCACCACTACTAGACCCACCATCACTAGACTCACCACTAGACCCACCACTAGACCCACCACTAGACCCATCCACTAGACCCACCACTAGACCTACCACTAGACCCACTACTAGACCCACCACCACCACTAGACCCACCACCACTAGACCCACCACTAGACCCACCACTAGACCCACCACTAGACCCACCACTAGACCCACCACTAGACCTACCACTAGACCCACCACCACTAGACCCACCATCACTAGACCCACCACTAGACCCACCACTACTAGACCCACCACTAGAACCACCCCTAGACCCACCACTAGACCCACCACTAGACCCACCACTAGACCCACCACTAGACCCACCACCAGACCCACAACTAGACCCACTACTAGACCCACCACCACAAGACCCACCACTAGACCCACAACGACTAGACCCACCACCACTAGACCCACCACTAGACCCACCACTAGACCCACCACCACTAGACCCACATCCACTAGACCCACGACAAGACACACCACTAGACCCACCACCAGTAGACCCACACTAGACCCACCACTAGACCCACAACTAGACCCACTACTAGACCCACCACCACTAGACCCAACACTAGACCCACCACTACTAGACCCACCACCACTAGACCCACCACTAGACCCACCACTAGACCCACCACTAGACCCACCACCACTAGACCCACCACTAGACCCACCACTAGACCCACCACCAGACCCACCACTAGACCCACCACCACTAGACCCATCAACACTAGACCCACCACCACAAGACCCACCACTAGACCCACCACTAGACCCACCACTAGACCCACCACCAGACCCACCACTAGACCCACCACCACTAGACCCATCAACACTAGACCCACCACCACAAGACCCACCACTACACCCACCACCACTAGACCCACCACCACTAGACCCACCACTAGACCCACCACTAGACCCACCACTAGACCCACCACCACTAGACCCACCACCACTAGACCCACCACTAGACCCACCACTACTAGACCCACTACTAGACCCACCACTAGACCCACTACTAGACCCACCACTACTAGACCCACCACTAGACCCACCACTAGACCCACCACTCACCCACTACTAGACCCACCACCATTAGACCCACCACTAGACCCACCACTAGACCCACCACTAGACCCACCACTACTAGACCCACCACTACTAGACCCACCACTAGACCCACCACCACTAGACCCACCACCACTAGACCCACCAATAGACCCACTACTAGACCCACCAATAGACCCACTACTAGACCCACCACCACTAAACCCACCACCACTAGACCCACCACTAGAGCCACCACTAGAGCCACCACTACTAGACCCACCACTCGACCCACCACTAGACCCACTACTAGACCCCACCACTAAACCCACCACTAGACCTACCACTACTAGACCCACCACCACTAGACCCACCACTAGACCCACTACTAGACCCACCACCACTAAACCCACCACCACAAGACCCACCACTAGACCCACCACTAGAGCCACCACCACTAGACCCACCACCACTAGACGCACCACAAGACCCACCACGAGACCCACCACTAGACCCACCACTAGAGCCACCACCACTAGACCCACCACCACTAGAAGCACCACAAGACCCACCACTCGACCCACTACTAGACCCACCACCATTAGACCCACCACTAGACCCACCACTAGACCCACCACTAGACCCACCACTACTAGACCCACCACCACTAGACCCACCACCACTAGACCCACCACCACAAGACCCACCAATAGACCCACTACTAGACCCACCAATAGACCCACTACTAGACCCACCACCACTAAACCCAAAACCACTAGACCCACCACTAGAGCCACCACTAGAGCCACCACTACTAGACCCACCACTCGACCCACCACTAGACCCACTACTAGACCCACCACCACTAAACCCACCACTAGACCTACGACTACTAGACCCACCACTAGACCCACCACTAGACCCACTACTAGACCCACCACCACTAAACCCACCACCACAAGACCCACCACTAGACCCACCACTAGAGCCACCACCACTAGACCCACCACCACTAGACGCACCACAAGACCCACCACGAGACCCACCACTAGACCCACCACTAGAGCCACCACTACTAGACCCACCATCACTAGACTCACCACTAGACCCACCACGACTAGACCCACCACTAGACCCATCACTAGACCCACCACTAGACCTACCACTAGACCCACTACTAGACCCACCACCACCACTAGACCCACCACCACTAGACCCACCACCACTAGACCCACCACTAGACCCACCACTAGACCCACCACTAGACCTACCACTAGACCCACCACCACTAGACCCACCATCACTAGACCCACCACTAGACCCACCACTAGACCCACCACCACTAGACCCACCACTAGACCCACCACTAGACCCACCACTAGACCCACAACTAGACCCACCACCACTAGACCCACCACCACTAGACCCACCAGTAGACCCACCACCACTAGACCCACCACTAGATCCACCACTAGACCCACCACTACTAGACCCACTACTAGACCCACCATTAGACCCACCACCACTAGACCCACCACCACTAGACGCACCATTAGACGCACCACTTGACCCACCACTAGACCCACCACTAGACCCACCACCAGACCCACCACCACACCCACCACTACTAGACCCACTACTAGACCCACCACTACTAGACCCACTACTAGACCCACCACTACTAGACCCACCACCACTAGACCCACCACTAGACCCACCACTAGACCCACCACTACTAGACCCACCATTACTAGACCCACCACCACTAGACCCACCACCACTAGACCCACCACTAGACCTACCACTAGACCCACTACTAGACCCACCTCTCCTCTCCTCTCCTCCTACCATCCTGCTGTATCATTTTAATGATATTCAGAGTGGGAGATATAAGTGTTTGTCACAAATGCAGACTATTGCTTATGTAGGTCTTACAGAGTGCACATCTTATGGGCCCTCGTCAGAAGTAGTGTACGTTAGAGGGAGTAGGGTACCATTTGGGAAGCTTCCCCAGGTATCAGCTGCTAGTCATCAGAGACACGGAGTGATCCGGAAAGCACCTCGCCTTGGAGCTTCTCAGACAACACCACAACACACACACACACACACACACACACACTCACACACACACACACACACACACACACACACACACACACACACACACACACACACACACACACACACACACCATGTCACACAAACACCATGGCATACATACACATGTCCACATGGTTACAACACACTGGCATGCATACACACCACACACACACACACAAACACCATAGCATACATACACACACATA
>NW_027015827.1:168149-177249 GCF_036934945.1 Oncorhynchus masou masou
ACAAGTTCTCATTTGGAACTGCAACCTGGCCAAGATAAAACCTTTGACACTGTCTGCAACTGGGTCATACCTGAAACCTGATACAAACCAGAAAGACAAGCATTTCCAAATCTGCAGGACAACAAAAAATATTTTCATCCCCAAAGGCTGTCAACCGCAACATGAAAAATGTTGACTGCACAGCAATGATCTCTGTCAAGACCTGCTGGTTTATGGGCTTCACACGTCTAGTGTGGGTTCCAGCTGTTCTATTTCAGTTGTGTTGATAAAGAGGTGTGGGTTTCAGCATTTCTATTTCAGTTGTGTTTTAGAGGTGTGTGTTTCAGCTGTTATATTTCAGTTGTGTTTTCTACACGGACAAGTTCTGTCCTGGTTTAGATCTTATCTGTCGGAAAGATATCAGTTTGTCTCTGTGAATGGTTTGTCCTCTGACAAATCAATTGTAAAATTCGGTGTTCCTCGAGGTTCCGTTTTAGGACCACTATTGTTTTCACTATATATTTTACCTCATGGTGATGTCATTAGTAAATATAAAGTTAACTTTCACTGCTATGTGGACGACACACAGCTGTACATTTCAATGAAACACGGCGAAGCCCCAAAATTGCCCTCGCTAGAAGCCTGTGTTTCAGACATAAGGAAGTGGATGGCTGCAAATGTTCTACTTTTAAACTCGGACAAAACAGAGGATGCTTGTTCTGGGTCCCAAGAAACAAAGAGATCTTCTGTTGAATCTGACAATTCATCTTGATGGTTGTACAGTCGTCTCAAATAAAACTGTGAAGGACCTCGGCGTTACTCTGGACCCTGATCTCTCTTTTGACGAACAAATCAAGACTGTTTCAAGGAAATTTTTTCTATATCTAAATAGCATTGCAAAAATCAGAAACTTTCTGTCCAACAATGATGCAGAAAAATGAATCCATGCTTTTGTCACTTCTAGGTTAGACTACTGCAATGCTCTACTTTCCTGCTACCCGGATAAAGCACTAAATAAACTTCAGTTAGTGCTAAACACGGCTGCTAGAATCCTGACTAGAACCAAAAGGGCTCTGGATCAACAAACCACCCTTGCTGTCTCTGCCTGGCCGGTTCCCCTCTTTCCACTGGAATTCTCTGTCTCTAACCCTATTACAGGGGCTGAGTCCCTGGCTTACTGGAGCTCTTTCATGCCGTCCCTAGGAGGGGTGCGTCACTTGAGTGGGTTGAGTCACTGACGTGAACTTCCTGTCTGGGTTGGCGCCCCCTTGGGTTTTGCTGTGGCGGAGATCTTTGTGGGCTATACTCGGCCTTGTCTCAGGATGGTAAATTGGTGGTTGAAGATATCCCTCTAGTGGTGTGCGGGCTGTGCTTTGGCAAAGTGGGTGGGGTTATATCCTGCCTGTTTGGCCCTGTCCGGGGGTATGGCTGGATGGGGCCACAGTGTCTCCTGACCCCTCCTGTCTCAGCCTCCAGTATTTATACTGCAGTAGTTTATGTGTAGACTATTTCTCCTGTCTGATATGGTGTCCTGTGTGAATTTAAGTATGCTCTCTCTAATTCTTTCTTTCTTTCTTCTTTTCTTTCTCTCTCTCGGAGGACCTGAGCCCTAGGACCATGCCTCAGGACTACCTGGCATGAGGACTTCTTGCTGTCCCCAGTCCACCTGGCCGTGCTGCTGCTCCAGTTTCAACTTTTCTTCCTGCGGCTTTGGAACCCTGACCTGTTCACCGGACGTGCTCCCGTCCCAGACCTGCTGTTTACAACTCTCTAGAGACATCAGGAGCGGTAGAGATACTCTGAATGATCGGCTATGAAAAGCCAGCTGACATTTACTCCTGAGGTGCTGACTTGCTGCCCCTCGACAACCACTGTGATTATTATTATTTGACCATGCTGGTCATTTATGAACATTTGAACATCTTGGCCATGTTCTGTTATAATCTCCACCTGGCACAGCCAGAAGAGGACTGGCCACTCCTCATAGCCTGGTTCCTCTCTACCCGGCACAGCCAGAAGAGGACTGGCCACCCCTCATAGCCTGGTTCCTCTCTACCTGCTACAGCCAGAAGAGGACTGGCCACCCCTCATAGCCTGGTTCCTCTCTACCTGGTACAGCCAGTAGAGGACTGGTCAGCCCTCAGAGCCTGGTTCCTCTCCACCCGGCACAGCCAGAAGAGGACTGGCCACCCCTCATAGCGTGGTTCCTCTCTACCTGGTACAGCCAGAAGAGGACTGGCCACCCCACATAGCCTGGTTCCTCTCCACCCGGCACAGACAGAAGAGGACTGGCCACCCCTCATAGCCTGGTTCTGGCCTTTCTAGGGAGTTTTTCCTAGCCACTGTGCTTCTACACCTGCATTGCTTGCTGTTTGGGGTTTTAGGCTGGGTTTCTGTACAGCACTTTGTGACATCAGCTGATGTAAGAAGGGCTTTATAGATACATTTGAAATTTGATTCTATCTTAGTTGTGTTTTAAAAGTGTGTGTGTGTTTCAGCTCCAGATTCTCATCCCGACTATAGGATCACCAACCTGCTTCCCAAACGCACCCTTTTCCCTTGTAGAGTGCACTGCTTTTGACCAGAGCCCCCTACTACAGCATGTAGGGCAGAGTGCACTGCTTTTGACCAGAGCCCCCTACTACAGCATGTAGGGCAGAGTGCACTGCTTTTGACCAGAGCACCCTACTACAGCATGTAGGGCAGAGTGCACTGCTTTTGACCAGAGCCCCCTACTACAGCATGTAGGGCAGAGTGCACTGCTTTTGACCAGAGCCCCCTACTACAGCATGTAGGGCAGAGTGCACTGCTTTTGACCAGAGCACCCTACTACAGCATGTAGGGCAGAGTGCACTGCTTTTGAACAGAGCCCCCTACTACAGCACGTAGGGCAGAGTGCACTGCTTTTGACCAGAGCCCCCTACTACAGTACGTAGGGCAGAGTGCACTGCTTTTGACCAGAGCCCCCTACTACAGTACGTAGGGCATAGTGTTCCATCTGGAGACACGGACAGAGTCAGATCCATCCCCTTTGGACAGGAGGAGAGAGCAGAGCCCCCTACTACTCTGTGTGGACCGCACCCCCCCCCCCAGTGATTGGGATATAGTCTGTCACTGCCACATTTGATTGTACCAATGATATGCCCCTCTGTCTGGACCGATCCACATCTACCCCCCCCCCCAGTGATTGGCAGTAATGATATGTACAACAGCCTCTGTGTGGACCAGAGCCCATCTACTACCCCAGTGATTGTAGTAATGATATGTACAACAGCCTCTGTCTGGACCGATCCCATCTACTACCCCCCCCAGTGATTGTAGTAATGATATGTACAGAGTGTCTGGACCGATCCACATCTTGATTGACCAATGATATGCAACAGCCTCTGTCTGGACCGATCACATCTAGTGATTGTAGTAATGATATGTACAACAGCCTCTGTCTGGACCAGATCCACATCTACCCCCCCCCCCAGTGATTGTAGTAATGATAGTGCACAGCCTCTGTCTGACCCAGTGATTGTAGTAATGATATGTACAACCCTCTGTCTGGACAGATCATCTACCCCCCCCCCCAGTGATTGTAGTAATGATGTACAACAGCCTCTGTCTGGACCGATCCACATCTACCCCCCCCCAGTGATTGTAGTAATGATATGTACAACAGCCTCTGTCTGGACCGATCCACATCTACCCCCCCCCAGTGATTGTAGTAATGATATGTACAACAGCCTCTGTCTGGACCGATCCACATCTACCCCCCCCAGTGATTGTAGTAATGATATGTACAACAGCCTCTGTCTGGACCGATCCACATCCCCCCCCCCAGTGATTGTAGTAATGATATGTACAACAGCCTCTGTCTGGGCATAGTGTAATCCATCTGGAGACACGTGATTGTAGTAATGATCAACATCCTCTGTCTGGACCCCCACATCTACCCCCCCCCAATCCAGGACAGGTCTGGACCGAGACAGACCCCCCTGATTGTAGTAATGATATGTACTCTGTCTGGACCGATCCACATCTACCCCCACCCCCTCCCTCCCCCATCACCCGCACCCCCACCCTGACACATATATGCTACTATAAACACAATACCATGGTGCCAACTGGGATCAAGACTCACACACGCAACACTGACAACACACACACACACACATTCACAAACACACACACATGACACACACACATTCACACACACACATTCAAGTAATCAGATACAGAATAAATAGTTCACAGACACACACACACTTCACAAACACACACACACACACACTCACCGAGACAAGACACACACATTCACAAACATACACACCACACACACATATATCAAGTAATCAAGATACAGAATAAATAGTTCACATACACACACACACACTCACCGAGACACGACACACACACACACACACACTCACCGAGACACGACACACACACACACACACTCACCGAGACACGACACACATACACACACACACTCACCGAGACCCGACTCACACACACACACACACTCACCGAGACACGACTCACACACACACACACACCCGAGACACGACTCACACACACACACACACTCACCGAGACACGAACACACACACACACACACACACACAACACACAAGCCACACACACTCAGGTAGACACACCGAAGCAGGGGCTTGTAAACAGCATGTCTTGGTGAGTCTGTGTGTGTGTGTGTGTGTGTGTGTGTGTGTGTGTGTGTGTGTGTGTGTGTGTGTGTGTGTGTGTGTGTGTGTGTGTGTGTGTGTGTGTCTGTGTGTGTGTGTGTGTGTGTGTGTGTGTGTCTGTGTGTGTGTGTGTGTGTGTGTGTGTGTGTTCCTCAGTCCTCCACCTTGTCTGCTTTCCTTTGATAGGTTCTTGTGAACAGCATGTCTTGGTGAGTCTGTGTGTGTGTGTGTGTGTGTGTGTGTGTGTGTGTGTGTGTGTGTGTGTGTGTGTGTGTGTGTGTGTGTGTGTGTGTGTGTGTGTGTGTGTGTGTGTGTGTGTGTGTGTGTGTGTGTGTGTGTGTGTGTGTGTGTGTGTGTGTGTGTGTGTGTGTGTGTGTGTGTGTGTGTGTGTGTGTGTGTGTGTGTCTGTGTGTGTGTGTGTGTTCCTCAGTCCTCCACCTTGTCTGTCTTTCCTTTGATAGGTTCTTGTCCTCCACCATGTCTTGGTGAGTCTGTGTGTAGGTTCTTGTGTGCATGTCTTGGTGAGTGTGTGTGTGTGTGTGTGTGTGTGTGTGTGTGTGTGTGTCTGTGTGTGTGTGTGTGTGTGTGTCTGTGTGTGTGTGTGTGTGTGTGTTCCTCAGTCCTCCACCTTGTCTGCTTTCCTTTGATAGGTTCTTGTGAACAGCATGTCTTGGTGAGTTGTATTAGTTTTACATCTCCTGACAGACTCAGATCCTCACTTCCTGCTCCCTCGATAATAACCTTCAATAACCTTCTGCTGTGTGATGGCCTGTAGGACAACTGAACCATATTTATGCATTTATTTGTTGTTTGTTTAACCTTTATTTAACTAGGCAAGTCAGTTAAGAACACATTCTTCTTTCCAATGACGGCCTAATGAAGTCAGATTCTACTTATTAATAAAATACAGAAATGTTACATTTACGTACAATAATTTGATTATTATGTCAAACTGTATATTCTTAAAAACAACCCATCTGATATTTTTATTTTTAAATTAGTTCAATCTAAACCAGACCTGTCTAAACCAGCCCTGTGTCTAAACCAGCCCTTTGTCTAAACCAGCCCTCAGTCTAAACCAGCCCTGTCTAAACCAGCCCTGTCTAAACCAGCCCTGTGTCTAAACCAGGCCTCAGTCTAAACCAGCCCTTTGTCTAAACCAGCCCTTTGTCTAAACCAGGCCTCAGTCTAAACCAGCCCTGTTTCTAAACCAGCCCTGTGTCTAAACCAGCCCTGTCTAAACCAGCCCTGTGTCTAAACCAGCCCTGTGTCTAAACCAGCCCTGTGTCTAAACCAGCCCTGTGTCTAAACCAGCCCTGTGTCTAAACCAGCCCTGTCTAAACCAGCCCTGTCTAAACCAGCCCTGTGTCTAAACCAGCCCTGTGTCTAAACCAGCCCTGTGTCTAAACCAGCCCTGTTTCTAAACCAGCCCTGTGTCTAAACATGCACTCAGTCTAAACCAGCCCTGTGTCTAACCAGCCCTGTGTCTCACCAGCCCTGTGTCTAAACCAGCCCTGTGTCTAAACCAGCCCTGTGTCTAAACCAGCCTTGTGTCTAACCAGCCCTGTGTCTAAACCAGCCCTTTGTCTGTCTAAACCAGCCCTGTGTCTAAAGCCAGCCCTGTGTCTAAACCAGCCCTCAGTCTAAACCAGCCCTGTTTCTAAACCAGCCCTCAGTCTAAACCAGCCCTGTAAACCAGCCCTGTGTCTAAACCAGCCCTGTGTCTAAACCAGTCCCAGCCCTGTGTCTAAACCAGCCCTGTGTCTAAACCAGCCCTGTGTCTAAACCAGCCCTGTGTCTAAACCAGCCCTGTGTCTAAACCAGCCCTGTGTCTAAACATGCACTCAGTCTAAACCAGCCCTGTGTCTAACCAGCCCGGTGTCTAAACCAGCCCTGTGTCTCACCAGCCCTGTGTCTAAACCAGCCCTGTGTCTAAACCAGCCCTGTGTCTAAACCAGCCCTGTGTCTAACCAGCCCTGTGTCTAAACCAGCCCTTTGTCTGAACCAGCCTTGTGTCTAAACCAGCCCTGTGTCTAAACCAGCCCTCAGTCTAAACCAGCCCTGTCTAAACCAGCCCTCAGTCTAAACCAGCCCTGTCTAAACCAGCCCTGTTTCTAAAAGAACTGTGTCTAAACCAGCCCTGTCTAAACCAGCCCTGTGTCTAAACCAGCCCTGTGTCTAAACCAGCCCTGTGTCTAAACCAGCCCTGTCTAAACCAGCCCTGTCTAAACCAGCCCTGTGTCTAACCAGCCCTGTGTCTAAACCAGCCCTGTCTAAACCAGCCCTGTATCTAAATCAGCCCTGTGTCTAAACCAGCCCTGTGTCTAAACCAGCCCTGTCTAAACCAGCCCTGTGTCTAAACCAGCCCTGTGTCTAAACCAGCCCTCAGTCTAAACAAGCCCTCAGTCTAAACCAGCCCTGTGTCTAACCAGCCCTGTCTAAA
The DNA here is from genome assembly GCF_036934945.1 of Oncorhynchus masou masou. Lineage (NCBI taxonomy): Eukaryota > Metazoa > Chordata > Actinopteri > Salmoniformes > Salmonidae > Oncorhynchus > Oncorhynchus masou. The sequence goes on from NW_027015827.1 coordinate 175,260, forward strand.
CCAGCCCTGTGTCTAAACCAGCCCTGTGTCTAAACCAACCCTGTTTCTAAACCAGCCCTCAGTCTAAACCAGCCCTGTGTCTAACCAGCCCTGTGTCTAAACCAGCCCTGTGTCTAAACCAGACCTGTCTAAACCAGCCCTGTGTCTAAACCAGCCCTGTGTCTAAACCAGCCCTCAGTCTAAACCAGCCCAGTGTCTAAACCAGCCCTGTGTCTAAACCAGCCCTGTGTCTAAACCAGGCCTCAGTCTAAACCAGCCCTGTGTCTAAACAGCCCTGTCTAAACCAGTCTAAACCAGCCCTGTGTCTAACCAGCCCTGTGTCTAAACCAGCCCTGTGTCTAAACCAGCCCTGTGTCTAACCAGCCCTGTTTCTAAACCAGCCCTGTCTAAACCAGCCCTGTGTCTAAACCAGCCCTGTGTCTAAACCAGCCCTGTGTCTAAACCAGCCCTCAGTCTAAACCAGCCCTGTCTAAACCAGCCCTGTGTCTAAACCAGCCCTGTGTCTAAACCAGCCCTGTTTCAAACCAGCCCTTTGTCTAAACCAGCCCTGTCTAAACCAGCCCTGTGTCTAAACCAGCCCTGTGTCTAAACCAGCCCTGTGTTAAACCAGCCCTGTGTCTAAACCAGCCCTGTCTAAACCAGCCCTGTGTCTAAACCAGCCCTGTCTAAACCAGCCCTGTCTAAACCAGCCCTGTATCTAAATCAGCACTGTGTCTAAACCAGCCCTGTGTCTAAACCAGCCTTGTCTAAACCAGCCCTGTGTCTAAACCAGCCCTGTGTCTAAACCAGCCCTCCAGTGTGTCTAAACCAGCCCTCAGTCTAAACCAGCCCTGTGTCTAACCAGCCCTGTCTAAACCAGCCCTGTGTCTAAACCAGCCCTGTGTCTAAACCAACCCTGTTTCTAAACCAGCCTCAGTCTAAACCAGCCCTGTGTCTAACCAGCCCTGTGTCTAAACCAGCCCTGTGTCTAAACCAGACCTGTGTCTAAACCAGCCCTGTGTCTAAACCAGCCCTGTGTCTAAACCAGCCCTGTGTCTAAACCAGGCCTCAGTCTAAACCAGCCCTGTGTCTAAACCAGCCCTGTCTAAACCAGCCCTGTGTCTAAACCAGCCCTGTGTCTAAACCAGCCCTGTGTCTAAACCAGCCCTGTTTCTAAACCAGCCCTGTGTCTAAACCAGCCCTGTGTCTAAACCAGCCCTGTGTCTAAACCAGACCTGTGTCTAAACCAGCCCTGTGTCTAAACCAGCCCTGTGTCTAAACCAGCCCAGTGTCTAAACCAGCCCTGTGTCTAAACCAGCCCTGTGTCTAAACTAGGCCCTCAGTCTAAACCAGCCCTGTGTCCAACCAGCCCTGTCTAATCCAGCCCTGTGTCTAAACCAGCCCTGTGTCTAAACCAACCCTGTTTCTAAACCAGCCCTCAGTCTAAACCAGCCCTGTGTCTAACCAGCCCTGTGTCTAAACCAGCCCTGTGTCTAAACCAGACCTGTGTCTAAACCAGCCCTGTGTCTAAACCAGCCCTGTTTCTAAACCAGCCCTGTGTCTAAACATGCACTCAGTCTAAACCAGCCCTGTGTCTAAACCAGGCCTCAGTCTAAACCAGCCCTGTGTCTAACCAGCCCTGTCTAAACCAGCCCTGTGTCTAAACCAGCCCTGTGTCTAAACCAGCCCTGTGTCTAAACCAGCCCTGTTTTTAAAACCAGCCCTGTCTGAACCAGCCCTGTGTCTAAACCAGCCCTGTGTCTAAACCAGCCCTGTCTAAACCAGCCCTGTATCTAAATCAGCCCTGTGTCTAAACCAGCCCTGTGTCTAAACCAGCCCTGTCTAAACCAGCCCTGTGTCTAAACCAGCCCTGTGTCTAAACCAGCCCTGTCTAAACCAGCCCTCTCAACCAGCCCTCTAAACCAGCCCTGTGTCTAAACCAGCCCTGTGTCTAAACCAGCCCTGTGTCTAAACCAGCCCTGTGTCTATACCAACCCTGTTTCTAAACCAG
>NW_027015827.1:177749-202749 GCF_036934945.1 Oncorhynchus masou masou
AACTAATTTAAAAATAAAAATATCAGATGGGTTGTTTTTAAGAATATACAGTTTGACATAATAATTAAATTATTGTACGTAAATGTAACATTTCTGTATTTTATTAATAAGTAGAATCTGACTTCATTAGGCCGTCATTGGAAAGAAGAATGTGTTCTTAACTGACTTGCCTAGTTAAATAAAGGTTAAACAAATAACAAATAAATGCATAAATATGGTTCAGTTGTCCTACAGGCCATCACACAGCAGAAGGTTATTGAAGGTTATTATCGAGGGAGCAGGAAGTGAGGATCTGAGTCTGTCAGGAGATGTAAAACTAATACAACTCACCAAGACATGCTGTTCACAAGAACCTATCAAAGGAAAGCAGACAAGGTGGAGGACTGAGGAACACACAGACACACACAGACACACACACACACACACACACACACACACACACAGACAGACACACACAGACACACACAGACACACACACACACACACACACACACACACACACACACACACACACACACACACACACACACAGACTCACCAAGACATGCTGTTTACAAGCCCCTGCTTCGGTGTGTCTACCTGAGTGTGTGTGGCTTGTTGTGTGTGTGTGTGTGTGTGTGTGTGTGTGTCGTGTCTCGGTGAGTGTGTGTGTGTGTGTGAGTCGTGTCTCGGTGTGTGTGTGTGTGTGTGTGAGTCGTGTCTCGGTGAGTGTGTGTGTGTGTGTGAGTCGTGTCTCGGTGAGTGTGTGTGTGTGTGTGTGTGTCGTGTCTCGGTGAGTGTGTGTGTGTGTGTGTGTCGTGTCTCGGTGAGTGTGTGTGTGTGTGTATGTGAACTATTTATTCTGTATCTTGATTACTTGATATGTGTGTGTGTGTGTGAATGTGTGTGTGTCAATGTGTGTGTGTTTGTGAATGTGTGTGTGTCTTGTCTCTGTGAATGTGTGTGTGTGTGTCGTGTGTGTGTGTTTGTGAATGTGTGTGTGTGTGTGTTGTCAGTGTTGCGTGTGTGAGTCTTGATCCCAGTTGGCACCATGGTATTGTGTTTATAGTAGCATATATGTGTCAGGGTGGGGGGTGCGGGTGATGGGGGAGGGAGGGGGTGGGGGTAGATGTGGATCGGTCCAGACAGAGGCTGTTGTACATATCATTACTACAATCACTGGGGGTAGATGTGGATCGGTCCAGACAGAGGCTGTTGTACATATCATTACTACAATCACTGGGGGGGGGGGGTAGATGTGGATCGGTCCAGACAGAGGCTGTTGTACATATCATTACTACAATCACTGGGGGGGTAGATGTGGATCGGTCCAGACAGAGGCTGTTGTACATATCATTACTACAATCACTGGGGGGGGGGTAGATGTGGATCGGTCCAGACAGAGGCTGCTGTACATATCATTACTACAATCACTGGGGGGTGGGGGGTAGATGTGGATCGGTCCAGACAGAGGCTGTTGTACATATCATTACTACAATCACTGGGGGGGGTAGATGTGGATCGGTCCAGACAGAGGCTGTTGTACATATCATTACTACAATCACTGGGGGGGGGGGGGGGGGGTAGATGTGGATCGGTCCAGACAGAGGCTGTTGTACATATCATTACTACAATCACTGGGGGGGTAGATGTGGATCGGTCCAGACAGAGGCTGTTGTACATATCATTACTACAATCACTGGGGGGGGGTAGATGTGGATCGGTCCAGACAGAGGCTGTTGTACATATCATTACTACAATCACTGGGGGGGGTAGATGTGGATCGGTCCAGACAGAGGCTGTTGTACATATCATTACTACAATCACTGGGGGGGGTAGATGTGGATCGGTCCAGACAGAGGCTGTTGTACATATCATTACTACAATCACTGGGGGGGTAGATGTGGATCGGTCCAGACAGAGGCTGTTGTACATATCATTACTACAATCACTGGGGGGGGTAGATGTGGATCGGTCCAGACAGAGGCTGTTGTACATATCATTACTACAATCACTGGGGGGGTAGATGTGGATCGGTCCAGACAGAGGCTGTTGTACATATCATTACTACAATCACTGGGGGGTAGATGTGGATCGGTCCAGACAGAGGCTGTTGTACATATCATTACTACAATCACTGGGGGGGGGGGGTAGATGTGGATCGGTCCAGACAGAGGCTGTTGTACATATCATTACTACAATCACTAGGGGGGGGTAGATGTGGATCGGTCCAGACAGAGGCTGTTGTACATATCATTACTACAATCACTGGGGGGGGTAGATGTGGATCGGTCCAGACAGAGGCTGTTGTACATATCATTACTACAATCACTGGGGGGGGGTAGATGTGGATCGGTCCACACAGAGTAGTAGGGGGCTCTGCTCTCTCCTCCTGTCCTGGATTGGGGGGTGGGGGGGGGGGTAGGATACAGGGGATGGATCTGACTCTGTCCGTGTCTCCAGATGGAACACTATGCCCTACGTACTGTAGTAGGGGGCTCTGGTCAAAAGCAGTGCACTCTACAAGGGAAAAGGGTGCGTTTGGGAAGCAGGATGGTGATCCTATAGTCGGGATGAGAATCTGGAGCTGAAACACACACACACCTTTAAAACACAACTAAGATAGAATCAAATTTCAAATGTATTTATAAAGCCCTTCTTACATCAGCCGATACCTCAAAGTGCTGTACCCTCAGCCTAAAACCCCAAACAGGAAGCAATGCAGGTGTAGATGCACGGTGGCTAGGAAAAACTCCCTAGAAAGGCCAAAACCTAGGAGGAAACCTAGAGAGGAACCAGGCTATGAGGGTTGGCCAGTCCTCTTCTGGCTGTAGCAGGTAGAGAGGAACCAGGCTATGAGGGGTGGCCAGTCCTCTTCTGACTGTACCAGGTAGAGAGGAACCAGGCTATGAGGAGTGGCCAGTCCTCTTCTGGCTGTACCAGGTAGAGATTATAACAGAACATGGCCAAGATGTTCAAATGTTCATAAATGACCAGCAGGGTCAAATAATAATAATCACAGTGGTTGTCGAGGGTGCAACAAGTCAGCACCTCAGGAGTAAATGTCAGTTGGCTTTTCATAGCCGATCATTAAGAGTATCTCTACCGCTCCTGCTGTCTCTAGAGAGTTGAAACCAGCAGGTCTGGGACAGAAAGCACGTCCGGTAAACAGGTCAGGGTTCCATAGCTGCAGGCAGAACAGTTGAAACTGGAGCAGCAGCACGGCCAGGTGGACTGGGGACAGCAAGGAGTCCTCATGCCAGGTAGTCCTGGGGCATGGTCCTAGGGCTCAGGTCCTCCGAGAGAGAGAAAGAAAGAAAGAAAGAAAGAATATACTTAAATTCACACAGGACACCGTATCAGACAGGAGAAATAGTCTACACATAAACTACCACAGTATAAATACTGGAGGCTGAGACAGGAGGGGTCAGGAGACACTGTGGCCCCATCCAACCATACCCCCGGACAGGGCCAAACAGGCAGGATATAACCCCACCCACTTTGCCAAAGCACAGCCCGCACACCACTAGAGGGATATCTTCAACCACAAATTTACCATCCTGAGACAAGGCCGAGTATAGCCCACAAAGGTCTCGGGCACGGCAAAACCCAAGGGGGGCGCCAACCCAGACAGGAAGTTCACGTCAGTGACTCAACCCGCTCAAGTGACGCACCCCTCCTAGGGACGGCATGAAAGAGCTCCAGTAAGCCAGGGACTCAGCCCCTGTAATAGGGTTAGAGACAGAGAATCCCAGTGGAAAGAGGGGAACCGGCCAGGCAGAGACAGCAAGGGTGGTTTGTTGCTCCAGAGACCTTTTGGTTCTAGTCAGGATTCTAGCAGCCGTGTTTAGCACTAACTGAAGTTTATTTAGTGCTTTATCCGGGTAGCAGGAAAGTAGAGCATTGCAGTAGTCTAACCTAGAAGTGACAAAAGCATGGATTCATTTTTCTGCATCATTGTTGGACAGAAAGTTTCTGATTTTTGCAATGCTATTTAGATATAGAAAAAATGTCCTTGAAACAGTCTTGATATGTTCGTCAAAAGAGAGATCAGGGTCCAGAGTAACGCCGAGGTCCTTCACAGTTTTATTTGAGACGACTGTACAACCATTAAGATGAATTGTCAGATTCAACAGAATATATCTTTGTTTCTTGCGACCCAGAACAAGCATCCTCTGTTTTGTCCGAGTTTAAAAGTAGAACATTTGCAGCCATCCACTTCCTTATGTCTGAAACACAGGCTTCTAGCGAGGGCAATTTTGGGGCTTCGCCGTGTTTCATTGAAATGTACAGCTGTGTGTCGTCCACATAGCAGTGAAAGTTAACTTTATATTTACTAATGACATCACCATGAGGTAAAATATATAGTGAAAACAATAGTGGTCCTAAAACGGAACCTCGAGGAACACCGAATTTTACAATTGATTTGTCAGAGGACAAACCATTCACAGAGACAAACTGATATCTTTCCGACAGATAAGATCTAAACCAGGACAGAACTTGTCCGTGTAGAAAACACAACTGAAATATAACAGCTGAAACACACACCTCTAAAACACAACTGAAATAGAAATGCTGAAACCCACACCTCTTTATCAACACAACTGAAATAGAACAGCTGGAACCCACACTAGACGTGTGAAGCCCATAAACCAGCAGGTCTTGACAGAGATCATTGCTGTGCAGTCAACATTTTTCATGTTGCGGTTGACAGCCTTTGGGGATGAAAATATTTTTTGTTGTCCTGCAGATTTGGAAATGCTTGTCTTTCTGGTTTGTATCAGGTTTCAGGTATGACCCAGTTGCAGACAGTGTCAAAGGTTTTATCTTGGCCAGGTTGCAGTTGCAAATGAGAACTTGTTCTCAACTAGCCTACCTGGTTAAATAAAGGTGAAATAACATTTTAAAAATTTAAAAAGGCAGGCAGAGGTCAGTAATCTAGCCAGGTGGGGTCAAGGTACAGAACGGCAGGCAGTCTCAGGGTCAGAGAAGGCAGAGCGGTCAAAACCAGGAAGGACTAGAAAACAGGAAGGAGCAGGGGAACAAACGCTGCTAGGTTTTACGAACAAAACAAACTGGCAACAGACAGAGAACACAGGTATAAATACACAGGGGATAACGGGGAAGATGGACGACACCTGGAGGGGGGTGGAGACAAGCAGAAAGACAGGAGAAACAGATCAGGGTGTGATAGGTTGGTGTGCATTAGTCAGTGAGGGGAAGAGCCAATTAAGATGAGAGAGGACAATTTTACTTCTTCTCAAGAGCATGGCCTTATTTCTACTCTACCACACTTCAACTGTACCACACCTCCATCACACCACTACACTACCACACCTCTGCCACACCTCTGCTCTACCACACCTCTACTGTACCACACCTCTACTCTACCACACCTCTACTGTACCACACCTCTACTCTACCACACCTCTACTCTACCACACCCCTACTGTACCACACCTCTACTGTACCACACCTCTACTCTACCACACCTCTACTCTACCACACCTCTACCACACCTCTACTCCACCACACCTCTACTCTACCACACCTCTACTCTACCACACCTCTACCACACCTCTACTCTACCACACCTCTACTCTACCACACCTCTACTGTACCACACCTCTACTCTACCACACCTCTACTGTACCACACCTCTACTCTACCATACCTCTACTGTACCACACCTCTACTGTACCACATCTCTACTCTACCATACCTCTACCACACCTCTACCACACCTCTACCACACCTCTACTCTACCACACCTCTACCACACCTCTACCACACCTCTACCACACCTCTACTCTACCACACCTCTACCACACCTCTACCACACCTCTACTCTACCACACCTCTACTCTACCACACCTCTACCACACTACTCTACCACACCTCTACTCTACCACACCTCTACTCTACCACACCTCTACTGTACCAAACCACTACACTACCACATCTCTACCACACCTCTACTCTACCACACCTCTACTCTACCACACCTTTACCTCACCTCTACTCTACCACACCTCTACTGCAACACACCTCTACTCTACCACACCTCTACTGTACCACACCTCTACTGTACCACACCTCTACTCTACCACACCACTACACTACCACATCTCTACCACACCTCTACTCTACCACACCTCTACTCTACCACACCTCTACTCTACCACACCTCTACCACACCTTTACTCTACCACACCTCTATTCTACCACACCTCTCCTGTACCACACTTCTACAGAGTAAACATGATCTGTAATGTGGATTGAATAACTATGTGTTATCTCTACCTACACTCTATGGGCCTGTTTACCTTGACACAGATTAAACCTGTTCCAGGATTAAAAATAATTTACAACAATTAATCTCTTCAGACACCATTGTTTGGTCCAGGACTAGATATGTTAATCTGTGTCTGGTAAACAAGTCCCTATTGGTTAGCAATTTACAAAATATCTCCAGCAGAGATGTTTCCCATCTACTGCGGAGGGAAATATATTAAAGCAGCCAATCACTGTGTAGTGTTGCAATCTAGTCGCTTCCTTATTGGACGAGCCATGATTCACCAAACGTCTGGGTCCCCTTTCACAGCAAACACAGCATGACCCAGCTCTACATCACTCTGGTCTACTATTAGCTGAAGGTACCAGCAACAAGGTAACTAATTGGTGTGTTGTTGAAGGTATATAAAACCCCCCACGTCTCATCTGATTTACCAGGGGCGGACTGGTCTCTCTCCATAAATCCTTAATGCTTTTCGTGTGAATTAGCTTTTCGAATAATGTTTCTCTCCGTGTTGTCAACGGGTTGTGAGTCGCGGAATAATTTACCCTGTCACTCAGAACTATGAGCAGCACCGCCAAATAACGCTCCACCACACACAGTCAGTACGAGCAGCATCACTCTGGAGGTGTGTGTGTGTGTGTGTGTGTGTGTGTGTGTGTGTGTGTGTGTGTGTGTGTGTGTGTGTGTGTGTGTGTGTGTGTGAGACTCCAGTGGAAACTTGACAGATTAGATTCCAAGACAAAGAGAAGAAGAGAGAAACATGGCAGTACACACAGCAGTGATTCTATCCATCTGGGCATGGCAGTACACACAGTCGTGATTCTATCCATCTGGACATGGCAGTACACAGAGCAGTGATTCTCTACATCTGGACATGGCAGTACACAAAGCAGGTATTCTCTCCATCTGGACATGGCAGTACACACAGCAGGGATTCTATCCATCTGGGCATGGCAGTACACACAGTCGTGATTCTATCCATCTGGACATGGCAGTACACACAGCAGTGATTCTATCCATCTGGACATGGCAGTACACACAGCAGTGATTCTATCCATCTGGACATGGCAGTACACAGAGCAGGGATTTCTCTCCATCTGGACATGGCAGTACACATAGCAGAGATTCTCTCCATCTGGACATGGCAGTACACACAGCAGGGATTCTCTCCATCTGAACATGGCAGTACACACAGCAGTGATTTATGAAGGGACATTTCTCCATCTGGACATGGCAGTACACACAGCAGGGATTCTCCCCATCTGGACATGGCAGTACACAAAGCAGTGATTTATGAAGGGACATTTGTCCGTCTGGACATGGCAGTACATACAGCAGTGATTTATGAAGGGACATTTGTCCATCTTGACATGGCAGTACGCACAGCAGGGATTCTATCTATCTGAACATGGCAGTACACACAGCAGTGATTCTATCCATCTGGACATGGCAGTACACACAGTCGTGATTCAATCCATCTGGACATGGCAGTACACACAGCAGTGATTCTATCCATCTGGACATGGCGGTACACACAGCAGTGATTCTATCCATCTGGACATGGCAGTACAAAGAGCAGGGATTTCTCTCCATCTGGACATGGCAGTACACATAGCAGAGATTCTCTCCATCTGGACATGGCAGTACACACAGCAGGGATTCTCTCCATCTGAACATAGCATTACACACAGCAGTGATTTATGAAGGGACATTTCTACATCTGGACATGGCAGTACACATAGCATGGATTCTCTCCATCTGGACATGGCAGTACACACATCAGGGATTTATGAAGGGACATTTGTCCTTCTGGACATGGCAGTACACACAGCAGGGATTCTATATATCTGAACATGGCAGTACACATATCATGGATTCTCTCCATCTGGACATGGCAGTACACACATCAGGGATTTATGAAGGGACATTTGTCCATCTGGACATGGCAGTACACACAGCAGGGATTCTATCTATCTGAACATGGCAGTACACAGAGCAGGGATTCTATCCATCTGAACATGGCAGTACACACAGCAGTGATTCTATCCATCTGGACATGGCACAACACACAGCAGTGATTCTATCCATCTGGACATGGCAGTACACACAGCAGTGATTCTATCCATCTGGACATGGCAGTACACACAGCAGTGATTCTATCCATCTGGACATGGCAGTACACACAGCAGTGATTCTATCCATCTGGACATGGCAGTACACACAGCAGGGATTCTCTCCATCTGGATATGGCAGTACACAGAGCAGGGATTCTCTCCATCTGGACATGGCAGTACACACAGCAGTGATTTATGAAGGGACATTTGTCCATCTAGACATGGCAGTACACACAGCAGGGATTCTATCGATCTGGACATGGCAGTACACAGAGCAGTGATTCTATCCATCTGGACATGGCAGTACACACAGCAGGGATTATATCCATCTGGGCATGGCAGTAAACAGAGCAGTGATTCTCTCCATCTGGACATGGCAGTACACACAGCAGTTATTCTATCCATCTGGACATGGCAGTAAACGCAGCAGGGATTCTATCCATATGGACATGGCAGTACACACAGCAGGGATTCTAACCATCTGGACATGGCAGTACACACAGCAGTGATTCTATCCATTTGGACATGGCATTACACACAGCAGGGATTCTCTCCATCTGGACATGGCAGTACGCACAGCAGTGATTCTATCCATCTGGACATGGCAGTACACACAGCAGTGATTCTCTCCATCTGAACATGGCAGTTCACACAGCAGTGATTTATGAAGGGACTTTTCTCCATCTGGACATGGCAGTACACACAGCAGGGATTCTCCCCATCTGGACATGGCAGTACACAAAGCAGTGATTTATGAAGGGACATTTGTCCATCTGGACATGGCAGTATATACAGCAGTGATTTATGAAGGGACATTTGTCCATCTTGACATGGCAGTACGCACAGCAGGGATTCTATCTATCTGAACATGGCAGTACACACAGCAGTGATTCTATCCATCTGGACATGGCAGTACACACAGTCGTGATTCAATCCATCTGGACATGGCAGTACACACAGCAGTGATTCTATCCATCTGGACATGGCGGTACACACAGCAGTGATTTATGAAGGGACATTTGTCCATCTTGACATGGCAGTACGCACAGCAGGGATTCTATCTATCTGAACATGGCAGTACACACAGCAGTGATTCTATCCATCTGGACATGGCAGTAAACACAGTCGTGATTCAATCCATCTGGACATGGCAGTACACACAGCAGTGATTCTATCCATCTGGACATGGCGGTACACACAGCAGTGATTCTATCCATCTGGACATGGCAGTACAAAGAGCAGGGATTTCTCTCCATCTGGACATGGCAGTACACATAGCAGAGATTCTCTCCATCTGGACATGGCAGTACACACAGCAGGGATTCTCTCCATCTGAACATAGCAGTACACACAGCAGTGATTTATGAAGGGACATTTCTACATCTGGACATGGCAGTACACATAGCATGGATTCTCTCCATCTGGACATGGCAGTACACACATCAGGGATTTATGAAGGGACATTTGTCCTTCTGGACATGGCAGTACACACAGCAGGGATTCTATCTATCTGAACATGGCAGTACACATAGCATGGATTCTCTCCATCTGGACATGGCAGTACACACATCAGGGATTTATGAAGGGACATTTGTCCATCTGGACATGGCAGTACACACAGCAGGGATTCTATCTATCTGAACATGGCAGTACACAGAGCAGGGATTCTATCCATCTGAACATGGCAGTACACACAGCAGTGATTCTATCCATCTGGACATGGCACAACACACAGCAGTGATTCTATCCATCTGGACATGGCAGTACACACAGCAGTGATTCTATCCATCTGGACATGGCAGTACACACAGCAGTGATTCTATCCATCTGGACATGGCAGTACACACAGCAGTGATTCTATCCATCTGGACATGGCAGTACACACAGCAGGGATTCTCTCCATCTGGATATGGCAGTACACAGAGCAGGGATTCTCTCCATCTGGACATGGCAGTACACACAGCAGGGATTTATGAAGGGACATTTGTCCATCTAGACATGGCAGTACACACAGCAGGGATTCTATCGATCTGGACATGGCAGTACACAGAGCAGTGATTCTATCCATCTGGACATGGCAGTACACACAGCAGGGATTATATCCATCTGGGCATGGCAGTACACAGAGCAGTGATTCTCTCCATCTGGACATGGCAGTACACAGAGCAGTTATTCTATCCATCTGAACATGGCAGTAAACGCAGCAGGGATTCTATCCATCTGGACATGGCAGTACACACAGCAGGGATTCTAACCATCTGGACATGGCAGTACACACAGCAGTGATTCTATCCATCTGGACATGGCAGTACACACAGCAGGGATTCTAACCATCTGGACATGGCAGTACACACAGCAGGGATTCTCTCCATCTGGACATGGCAGTACACACAGCAGTGATTCTATCCATCTGGACATGGCAGTACACGCAACAGGGATTTATGAAGGGACATTTGTCCATCTGGACATGGCAGTACACACAGCAGTGATTCTAACCATCTGGACATGGCAGTACGCACAGCAGTGATTCTATCCATCTGGACATGGCAGTACACACAGCAGTGATTCTATCCATCTGGACATGGCAGTAGACAAAGCAGGGATTCTCTCCATCTGGACATGGCAGTACACACAGCAGGGATTCTCTCCATCTGGACATGGCAGTACACACAGCAGTGATTCTAACCATCTGGACATGGCAGTACACACAACAGGGATTTATGAAGGGACATTTCTCCATCTGTTCAGAGTGAATTCAGTGATTCTTGTTCAGAGTGAAGGAAGGAAAGAGTAGTCAGACAAATGTAGAGAGTAAAGTTGAACACGGACACATCTGGCAGTGGAACACAGTGTGCAGTGACAACAGTGTGTTGCATCACGAACAGAAGTTCTGTGTTGCATAGAGGAAAGAGATTAGGTAGTGGCACACACACACACACTGACACACAAACAGACACACAGTCTCACGCACACACACACACTGACACACAAACAGACGCACAGTCACACACACACACACACTGACACACAAACAGACGCACAGTCACACACACACACACACTGACACACAAACAGACGCACAGTCACACACACACACACACACACACACACACACACACACACACACACACACACACACACACACACACACACACACACACACACACACACACACACATATACACACACATATCCGATAAGATGGTGACACACGTTGACAGAGAGGAGTGATTTGCCCCTGCCACAATACGTTGCCAAGGGAACACACACACACACTCGCTAACTCACTCACCCCGTCCTCTCTCTCAGTGCTAACCATACAGATTGGAGAAGAGGGAGTGAGGGAGAGAAGAGGGAGAGAAGGAGGGAGAGGGGGAGAGGGAGAGAACAAGAGAGGGAGAGGAAGAGAGGGAGAGAGGGAGAGGGAGAGAGGGAGTGAGAGGGAGAGGAGAGGGAGAGAAGGAGGGAGAGGGGGAGAGGGAGAGAACAAGAGAGGGAGAGGAAGAGAGGAAGAGAGGGAGAGAGGGAGAGGGAGAGAGGGAGTGAGAGGGAGATAAAGGATAGGGGAGAGGGAGGGGAAACAAGGAGAGAGGGAGAGTGGGAGGGGAAACAAGGAGAGAGGGAGAGAGGGAGGGGAAAGAAGGAGAGAGGGAGAGTGGGAGGGGAAAGAAGGAGAGAGGGAGAGTGGGAGAGAATGACGGTAGGTGTCATTGATTGCTGCAGGGATAGAGAATGTGATTGTGACTGTGTTGTGGCGCGTGTATATGTGTGTGTGTATATATGCTATGGTGTTTGTGTGTGTGTGTATGTATGCTATGGTGTTTGTGTGTGTGTGTGTGTGTATGTATGCCATGGTGTGTGTGTGTGTGTGTGTGTGTGTGTGTGTGTGTGTGTGTGTGTGTGTGTGTGTGTGTGTGTGTGTGTGTGTGTGTGTGTGTGTGTGTATGTGTGTATGTATGCCATGTGTGTGTGTGTGTGTGTGTGTGTGTGTGTGTGTGTGTGTGTGTGTGTGTGTGTGTGTGTGTGTGTGTGTGTGTGTGTGTGTGTGTTGTGGTGTTGTCTGAGAAGCTCCAAGGCTTGGAGAGGTGCTTTCCGGATCACTCCGTGTCTCTGATGACTAGCAGCTGATACCTGGGTAAGCTTCCCAAATGGTACCCTACTCCCTCTAACGTACACTACTTCTGACGAGGGCCCATAAGAAGTGCACTATGTAAGACCTACATAAGCAATAGTCTGCCATTTGTGACAAACACTTATATCTCCCACTCTGAATATCATTAAAATGATACAGCAGGATGGTAGGAGGAGAGGAGAGGAGAGGTGGGTCTAGTAGTGGGTCTAGTGGTAGGTCTAGTGGTGGGTCTAGTGGTGGTGGGTCTAGTGGTGGTGGGTCTAGTAGTGGTGGGTCTAGTGGTGGGTCTAGTGGTGGGTCTAGTGGTGGTGGGTGTGGTGGTGGGTCTGGTGGTGGGTCTAGTGGTGGGTCTAGTGGTGGGTCAAGTGGTGCATCTAATGGTGCGTCTAGTGGTGGTGGGTCTAGTGGTGGTGGGTCTAATGGTGGGCCTAGTGGTGGGTCAAGTGGTGGTGGGTCTAGTGGTGGGTCTAGTGGTGGTGGGTCTAGTGGTGGTGGGTCTAGTGGTGGGTCTAGTGGTGGGTCTAGTGGTGGGTCTAGTGGTGGGTCTAGTGGTGGTGGGTCTAGTGGTGGGTCTAGTGGTGGTGGGTCTAGTGGTGGTGGGTCTAGTTGTGGGTCTAGTGGTGGGTCTAGTGGTGGGTCTAGTGGTGGGTCTAGTGGTGGGTCTAGTGGTGGTGGGTCTAGTGGTGGGTCTAGTGATGGTGGGTCTAGTGGTGGTGGGTCTAGTGGTAGGTCTAGTGGTGGGTCTAGTGGTGGGTCTAGTGGTGGGTCTAGTGGTGGGTCTAGTGGTGGTGGGTCTAGTGGTGGTGGGTCTAGTGGTGGTGGTGGGTCTAGTGGTGGGTCTAGTGGTAGGTCTAGTGGTGGGTCTAGTGGTGGGTCTAGTGGTGGGTCTAGTGGTGGTGGGTCTAGTGGTGAGTCTAGTGATGGTGGGTCTAGTAGTGGTGGCTCTAGTGGTGGGTCTAGTGGTGGGTCTCGTGGTGGGTCTTGTGGTGCGTCTAGTGGTGGTGGGTCTAGTGGTGGTGGCTCTAGTGGTGGGTCTAGTGGTGGGTCTCGTGGTGGGTCTTGTGGTGCGTCTAGTTGTGGTGGGTCTAGTGGTGGTGGCTCTAGTGGTGGGTCTAGTGGTGGGTCTTGTGGTGGTGGGTTTAGTGGTGGTGGGTCTAGTAGTGGGTCTAGTGGTGGGTCTAGTGGTGGGTCTAGTAGTCGTAGGTCTAGTGGTGGGTTTAGTGGTGGTGGGTCTAGTAGTGGGTCTAGTGGTGGGTCGAGTGGTGGGTCTAGTAGTGGTGGCTCTAGTGGTTGCTCTAGTGGTGGGTCTAGTGGTGGTGGGTTTAGTGGTGGTGGGTCTAGTAGTGGGTCTATTGGTGGGTCTAGTAGTGGGTCTATTGGTGGGTCTTGTGGTGGTGGGTCTAGTGGTGGTGGGTCTAGTGGTGGTGGGTCTAGTGGTGGGTCTAGTAGTGGTGGGTCTAGTAGTGGTGGGTCTAGTAGTGGTGGGTCTAGTGGTGGGTCTAATGGTGGTGGGTCTAGTGGTGGGTCGAGTGGTGGGTCTTGTGGTGCGTCTAGTGGTGGTGGGTCTAGTGGTGGTGGCTCTAGTGGTGGCTCTAGTGGTGGGTCTAGTGGTGGGTCTCGTGGTGGGTCTTGTGGTGCGTCTAGTGGTGGTGGGTCTAGTGGTGGTGGCTCTAGTGGTGGGTCTAGTTGTGGGTCTTGTGGTGGTGGGTTTAGTGGTGGTGGGTCTAGTAGTGGATCTAGTGGTGGGTCTATTGGTGGGTCTAGTAGTGGTAGGTCTAGTGGTGGGTTTAGTGGTGGTGGGTCTAGTAGTGGGTCTAGTGGTGGGTCGAGTGGTGGGTCTAGTAGTGGTGGCTCTAGTGGTGGCTCTAGTGGTGGGTCTAGTGGTGGTGGGTTTAGTGGTGGTGGGTCTAGTAGTGGGTCTATTGGTGGGTCTAGTAGTGGGTCTATTGGTGGGTCTAGTGGTGGTAGGTCTAGTGGTGGTGGGTCTAGTGGTGGCTCTAGTGGTGGGTCTAGTGGTGGTGGGTTTAGTGGTGGTGGGTCTAGTAGTGGGTCTATTGGTGGGTCTAGTAGTGGGTCTATTGGTGGGTCTAGTGGTGGTGGGTCTAGTGGTGGTGGGTCTAGTGGTGGGTCTAGTAGTGGTGGGTCTAGTGGTGGGTCTAGTGGTGGGTCTAGTGGTGGGTCTAGTGGTGGTGGGTCTAGTGGTGGGTCTAGTGGTGGTGGGTCTAGTGGTGGTGGGTCTAGTTGTGGGTCTAGTGGTGGGTCTAGTGGTGGGTCTAGTGGTGGTGGGTCTAGTGGTGGGTCTAGTGATGGTGGGTCTAGTGGTGGTGGGTCTAGTGGTAGGTCTAGTGGTGGGTCTAGTGGTGGGTCTAGTGGTGGGTCTAGTGGTGGGTCTAGTTGTGGTGGGTCTAGTGGTGGTGGGTCTAGTGGTGGTGGTGGGTCTAGTGGTGGATCTAGTGGTAGGTCTAGTGGTGGGTCTAGTGGTGGGTCTGGTGGTGGGTCTAGTGGTGGTGGGTCTAGTGGTGAGTCTAGTGATGGTGGGTCTAGTAGTGGTGGCTCTAGTGGTGGGTCTAGTGGTGGGTCTCGTGGTGGGTCTTGTGGTGCGTCTAGTGGTGGTGGGTCTAGTGGTGGTGGCTCTAGTGGTGGGTCTAGTGGTGGGTCTCGTGGTGGGTCTTGTGGTGCGTCTAGTTGTGGTGGGTCTAGTGGTGGTGGCTCTAGTGGTGGGTCTAGTGGTGGGTTTTGTGGTGGTGGGTTTAGTGGTGGTGTGTCTAGTAGTGGGTCTATTGGTGGGTCTAGTAGTGGGTCTATTGGTGGGTCTTGTGGTGGTGGGTCTAGTGGTGGTGGGTCTAGTGGTGGTGGGTCTAGTGGTGGGTTTAGTGGTGGTGGGTCTAGTAGTGGTGGCTCTAGTGGTGGCTCTAGTGGTGGGTCTAGTGGTGGTGGGTTTAGTGGTGGTGGGTCTAGTAGTGGGTCTATTGGTGGGTCTAGTAGTGGGTCTATTGGTGGGTCTTGTGGTGGTGGGTCTAGTGGTGGTGGGTCTAGTGGTGGTGGGTCTAGTGGTGGGTTTAGTGGTGGTGGGTCTAGTAGTGGTGGCTCTAGTGGTGGCTCTAGTGGTGGGTCTCGTGGTGGGTCTTGTGGTGCGTCTAGTTGTGGTGGGTCTAGTGGTGGTGGCTCTAGTGGTGGGTCTAGTGGTGGGTTTTGTGGTGGTGGGTTTAGTGGTGGTGGGTCTAGTAGTGGGTCTATTGGTGGGTCTAGTAGTGGGTCTATTGGTGGGTCTTGTGGTGGTGGGTCTAGTGGTGGTGGGTCTAGTGGTGGTGGGTCTAGTGGTGGGTTTAGTGGTGGTGGGTCTAGTAGTGGTGGCTCTAGTGGTGGCTCTAGTGGTGGGTCTAGTGGTGGTGGGTTTAGTGGTGGTGGGTCTAGTAGTGGGTCTATTGGTGGGTCTAGTAGTGGGTCTATTGGTGGGTCTTGTTGTGGTGGGTCTAGTGGTGGTGGGTCTAGTGGTGGTGGTGGGTCTAGTGGTGGGTCTAGTAGTGGTGGGTCTAGTCGTGGTGGGCCTAGTAGTGGTGGGTCTAGTGGTGGGTCTAATGGTGGTGGGTCTAGTAGTGGGTCGAGTGGTGGGTCTTGTGGTGCGTCTAGTGGTGGTGGATCTAGTGGTGGTGGGTCTAGTAGTGGGTCTAGTGGTGGGTCTATTGGTGGTTCTAGTAGTGGTAGGTCTAGTGGTGGGTTTAGTGGTGGTGGGTCTAGTAGTGGGTCTAGTGGTGGGTCGAGTGGTGGGTCTAGTAGTGGTGGCTCTAGTGGTGGCTCTAGTGGTGGGTCTAGTGGTGGTGGGTTTAGTGGTGGTGGGTCTAGTAGTGGGTCTATTGGTGGGTCTAGTAGTGGGTCTAATGGTGGGTCTAGTGGTGGTGGGTCTAGTGGTGGTGGGTCTAGTGGTGGGTCTAGTAGTGGTGGGTCTAGTAGTGGTGGGTCTAGTGGTGGGTCTAGTGGTGGGTTTAGTGGTGGGTCTAATGGTGGTGGGTCTAGTAGTGGGTCGAGTGGTGGGTCTAGTGGTGGGTCTGTTGGTGGGTCTAGTAGTGGTGGGTCTAGTAGTGGGTCTAGTGGTGGGTCTAGTAGTGGGTCTAGTAGTGGTGGGTGTAGTGGTGGGTCTAGTGGTGGTGGGTCTAGTAGTGGGTCTAGTGGTGGGTCTAGTGGTGGGTCTAGTGGTGGGTCTAGTGGTGGTGGGTCTAGTGGTGGGTCTAGTGGTGGTGGGTCTAGTGGTGGTGGGTCTAGTTGTGGGTCTAGTGGTGGGTCTAGTGGTGGGTCTAGTGGTGGGTCTAGTGGTGGGTCTAGTGGTGGTGGGTCTAGTGGTGGGTCTAGTGATGGTGGGTCTAGTGGTGGTGGGTCTAGTGGTAGGTCTAGTGGTGGGTCTAGTGGTGGGTCTAGTGGTGGGTCTAGTGGTGGTGGGTCTAGTGGTGGTGGTGGGTCTAGTGGTGGGTCTAGTGGTAGGTCTAGTGGTGGGTCTAGTGGTGGGTCTAGTGGTGGGTCTAGTGGTGGTGGGTCTAGTGGTGAGTCTAGTGATGGTGGGTCTAGTAGTGGTGGCTCTAGTGGTGGGTCTGGTGGTGGGTCTCGTGGTGGGTCTTGTGGTGCGTCTAGTGGTGGTGGGTCTAGTGGTGGTGGCTCTAGTGGTGGGTCTAGTGGTGGGTCTCGTGGTGGGTCTTGTGGTGCGTCTAGTTGTGGTGGGTCTAGTGGTGGTGGCTCTAGTGGTGGGTCTAGTGGTGGGTCTTGTGGTGGTGGGTTTAGTGGTGGTGGGTCTAGTAGTGGGTCTAGTGGTGGGTCTAGTGGTGGGTCTAGTAGTCGTAGGTCTAGTGGTGGGTTTAGTGGTGGTGGGTCTAGTAGTGGGTCTAGTGGTGGGTCGAGTGGTGGGTCTAGTAGTGGTGGCTCTAGTGGTTGCTCTAGTGGTGGGTCTAGTGGTGGTGGGTTTAGTGGTGGTGGGTCTAGTAGTGGGTCTATTGGTGGGTCTAGTAGTGGGTCTATTGGTGGGTCTTGTGGTGGTGGGTCTAGTGGTGGTGGGTCTAGTGGTGGTGGGTCTAGTGGTGGGTCTAGTAGTGGTGGGTCTAGTAGTGGTGGGTCTAGTAGTGGTGGGTCTAGTGGTGGGTCTAATGGTGGTGGGTCTAGTGGTGGGTCGAGTGGTGGGTCTTGTGGTGCGTCTAGTGGTGGTGGGTCTAGTGGTGGTGGCTCTAGTGGTGGCTCTAGTGGTGGGTCTAGTGGTGGGTCTCGTGGTGGGTCTTGTGGTGCGTCTAGTGGTGGTGGGTCTAGTGGTGGTGGCTCTAGTGGTGGGTCTAGTGGTGGGTCTTGTGGTGGTGGGTTTAGTGGTGGTGGGTCTAGTAGTGGATCTAGTGGTGGGTCTATTGGTGGGTCTAGTAGTGGTAGGTCTAGTGGTGGGTTTAGTGGTGGTGGGTCTAGTAGTGGGTCTAGTGGTGGGTCGAGTGGTGGGTCTAGTAGTGGTGGCTCTAGTGGTGGCTCTAGTGGTGGGTCTAGTGGTGGTGGGTTTAGTGGTGGTGGGTCTAGTAGTGGGTCTATTGGTGGGTCTAGTAGTGGGTCTATTGGTGGGTCTAGTGGTGGTAGGTCTAGTGGTGGTGGGTCTAGTGGTGGCTCTAGTGGTGGGTCTAGTGGTGGTGGGTTTAGTGGTGGTGGGTCTAGTAGTGGGTCTATTGGTGGGTCTAGTAGTGGGTCTATTGGTGGGTCTAGTGGTGGTGGGTCTAGTGGTGGTGGGTCTAGTGGTGGGTCTAGTAGTGGTGGGTCTAGTGGTGGGTCTAGTGGTGGGTCTAGTGGTGGGTCTAGGGGTGGTGGGTCTAGTGGTGGGTCTAGTGGTGGTGGGTCTAGTGGTGGTGGGTCTAGTTGTGGGTCTAGTGGTGGGTCTAGTGGTGGGTCTAGTGGTGGGTCTAGTGGTGGTGGGTCTAGTGGTGGGTCTAGTGGTGGTGGGTCTAGTGGTAGGTCTAGTGGTGGGTCTAGTGGTGGGTCTAGTGGTGGGTCTAGTGGTGGGTCTAGTGGTGGTGGGTCTAGTGGTGGTGGGTCTAGTGGTGGTGGTGGGTCTAGTGGTGGATCTAGTGGTAGGTCTAGTGGTGGGTCTAGTGGTGGGTCTAGTGGTGGGTCTAGTGGTGGTGGGTCTAGTGGTGAGTCTAGTGATGGTGGGTCTAGTAGTGGTGGCTCTAGTGGTGGGTCTAGTGGTGGGTCTCGTGGTGGGTCTTGTGGTGCGTCTAGTGGTGGTGGGTCTAGTGGTGGTGGCTCTAGTGGTGGGTCTAGTGGTGGGTCTCGTGGTGGGTCTTGTGGTGCGTCTAGTTGTGGTGGGTCTAGTGGTGGTGGCTCTAGTGGTGGGTCTAGTGGTGGGTTTTGTGGTGGTGGGTTTAGTGGTGGTGGGTCTAGTAGTGGGTCTAGTGGTGGGTCTAGTGTTGGGTCTAGTAGTCGTAGGTCTAGTGGTGGGTTTAGTGGTGGTGGGTCTAGTAGTGGGTCTAGTGCTGGGTCGAGTGGTGGGTCTAGTAGTGGTGGCTCTAGTGGTGGCTCTAGTGGTGGGTCTAGTGGTGGTGGGTTTAGTGGTGGTGGGTCTAGTAGTGGGTCTATTGGTGGGTCTAGTAGTGGGTCTATTGGTGGGTCTTGTGGTGGTGGGTCTAGTGGTGGTGGGTCTAGTGGTGGTGGGTCTAGTGGTGGGTCTAGTAGTGGTGGGTCTAGTAGTGGTGGGTCTAGTAGTGGTGGGTCTAGTGGTGGGTCTAATGGTGGTGGGTCTAGTAGTGGGTCGAGTGGTGGGTCTTGTGGTGCGTCTAGTGGTGGTGGGTCTAGTGGTGGTGGCTCTAGTGGTGGGTCTAGTGGTGGGTTTTGTGGTGGTGGGTTTAGTGGTGGTGGGTCTAGTAGTGGGTCTATTGGTGGGTCTAGTAGTGGGTCTATTGGTGGGTCTTGTGGTGGTGGGTCTAGTGGTGGTGGGTCTAGTGGTGGTGGGTCTAGTGGTGGGTTTAGTGGTGGTGGGTCTAGTAGTGGTGGCTCTAGTGGTGGCTCTAGTGGTGGGTCTAGTGGTGGTGGGTTTAGTGGTGGTGGGTCTAGTAGTGGGTCTATTGGTGGGTCTAGTAGTGGGTCTATTGGTGGGTCTTGTGGTGGTGGGTCTAGTGGTGGTGGGTCTAGTGGTGGTGGGTCTAGTGGTGGGTCTAGTAGTGGTGGGTCTAGTCGTGGTGGGCCTAGTAGTGGTGGGTCTAGTGGTGGGTCTAATGGTGGTGGGTCTAGTAGTGGGTCGAGTGGTGGGTCTTGTGGTGCGTCTAGTGGTGGTGGATCTAGTGGTGGTGGGTCTAGTAGTGGGTCTAGTGGTGGGTCTATTGGTGGTTCTAGTAGTGGTAGGTCTAGTGGTGGGTTTAGTGGTGGTGGGTCTAGTAGTGGGTCTAGTGGTGGGTCGAGTGGTGGGTCTAGTAGTGGTGGCTCTAGTGGTGGCTCTAGTGGTGGGTCTAGTGGTGGTGGGTTTAGTGGTGGTGGGTCTAGTAGTGGGTCTATTGGTGGGTCTAGTAGTGGGTCTAATGGTGGGTCTAGTGGTGGTGGGTCTAGTGGTGGTGGGTCTAGTGGTGGGTCTAGTAGTGGTGGGTCTAGTAGTGGTGGGTCTAGTGGTGGGTCTAGTGGTGGGTTTAGTGGTGGGTCTAATGGTGGTGGGTCTAGTAGTGGGTCGAGTGGTGGGTCTAGTGGTGGGTCTGTTGGTGGGTCTAGTAGTGGTGGGTCTAGTAGTGGGTCTAGTGGTGGGTCTAGTAGTGGGTCTAGTAGTGGTGGGTGTAGTGGTGGGTCTAGTGGTGGTGGGTCTAGTAGTGGGTCTAGTGGTGGGTCTAGTGGTGGGTCTAGTGGTGGGTCTAGTGGTGGTGGGTCTAGTGGTGGGTCTAGTGGTGGTGGGTCTAGTGGTGGTGGGTCTAGTTGTGGGTCTAGTGGTGGGTCTAGTGGTGGGTCTAGTGGTGGGTCTAGTGGTGGGTCTAGTGGTGGTGGGTCTAGTGGTGGGTCTAGTGATGGTGGGTCTAGTGGTGGTGGGTCTAGTGGTAGGTCTAGTGGTGGGTCTAGTGGTGGGTCTAGTGGTGGGTCTAGTGGTGGTGGGTCTAGTGGTGGTGGTGGGTCTAGTGGTGGGTCTAGTGGTAGGTCTAGTGGTGGGTCTAGTGGTGGGTCTAGTGGTGGGTCTAGTGGTGGTGGGTCTAGTGGTGAGTCTAGTGATGGTGGGTCTAGTAGTGGTGGCTCTAGTGGTGGGTCTGGTGGTGGGTCTCGTGGTGGGTCTTGTGGTGCGTCTAGTGGTGGTGGGTCTAGTGGTGGTGGCTCTAGTGGTGGGTCTAGTGGTGGGTCTCGTGGTGGGTCTTGTGGTGCGTCTAGTTGTGGTGGGTCTAGTGGTGGTGGCTCTAGTGGTGGGTCTAGTGGTGGGTCTTGTGGTGGTGGGTTTAGTGGTGGTGGGTCTAGTAGTGGGTCTAGTGGTGGGTCTAGTGGTGGGTCTAGTAGTCGTAGGTCTAGTGGTGGGTTTAGTGGTGGTGGGTCTAGTAGTGGGTCTAGTGGTGGGTCGAGTGGTGGGTCTAGTAGTGGTGGCTCTAGTGGTTGCTCTAGTGGTGGGTCTAGTGGTGGTGGGTTTAGTGGTGGTGGGTCTAGTAGTGGGTCTATTGGTGGGTCTAGTAGTGGGTCTATTGGTGGGTCTTGTGGTGGTGGGTCTAGTGGTGGTGGGTCTAGTGGTGGTGGGTCTAGTGGTGGGTCTAGTAGTGGTGGGTCTAGTAGTGGTGGGTCTAGTAGTGGTGGGTCTAGTGGTGGGTCTAATGGTGGTGGGTCTAGTGGTGGGTCGAGTGGTGGGTCTTGTGGTGCGTCTAGTGGTGGTGGGTCTAGTGGTGGTGGCTCTAGTGGTGGCTCTAGTGGTGGGTCTAGTGGTGGGTCTCGTGGTGGGTCTTGTGGTGCGTCTAGTGGTGGTGGGTCTAGTGGTGGTGGCTCTAGTGGTGGGTCTAGTGGTGGGTCTTGTGGTGGTGGGTTTAGTGGTGGTGGGTCTAGTAGTGGATCTAGTGGTGGGTCTATTGGTGGGTCTAGTAGTGGTAGGTCTAGTGGTGGGTTTAGTGGTGGTGGGTCTAGTAGTGGGTCTAGTGGTGGGTCGAGTGGTGGGTCTAGTAGTGGTGGCTCTAGTGGTGGCTCTAGTGGTGGGTCTAGTGGTGGTGGGTTTAGTGGTGGTGGGTCTAGTAGTGGGTCTATTGGTGGGTCTAGTAGTGGGTCTATTGGTGGGTCTAGTGGTGGTAGGTCTAGTGGTGGTGGGTCTAGTGGTGGCTCTAGTGGTGGGTCTAGTGGTGGTGGGTTTAGTGGTGGTGGGTCTAGTAGTGGGTCTATTGGTGGGTCTAGTAGTGGGTCTATTGGTGGGTCTAGTGGTGGTGGGTCTAGTGGTGGTGGGTCTAGTGGTGGGTCTAGTAGTGGTGGGTCTAGTGGTGGGTCTAGTGGTGGGTCTAGTGGTGGGTCTAGGGGTGGTGGGTCTAGTGGTGGGTCTAGTGGTGGTGGGTCTAGTGGTGGTGGGTCTAGTTGTGGGTCTAGTGGTGGGTCTAGTGGTGGGTCTAGTGGTGGGTCTAGTGGTGGTGGGTCTAGTGGTGGGTCTAGTGGTGGTGGGTCTAGTGGTAGGTCTAGTGGTGGGTCTAGTGGTGGGTCTAGTGGTGGGTCTAGTGGTGGGTCTAGTGGTGGTGGGTCTAGTGGTGGTGGGTCTAGTGGTGGTGGTGGGTCTAGTGGTGGATCTAGTGGTAGGTCTAGTGGTGGGTCTAGTGGTGGGTCTAGTGGTGGGTCTAGTGGTGGTGGGTCTAGTGGTGAGTCTAGTGATGGTGGGTCTAGTAGTGGTGGCTCTAGTGGTGGGTCTAGTGGTGGGTCTCGTGGTGGGTCTTGTGGTGCGTCTAGTGGTGGTGGGTCTAGTGGTGGTGGCTCTAGTGGTGGGTCTAGTGGTGGGTCTCGTGGTGGGTCTTGTGGTGCGTCTAGTTGTGGTGGGTCTAGTGGTGGTGGCTCTAGTGGTGGGTCTAGTGGTGGGTTTTGTGGTGGTGGGTTTAGTGGTGGTGGGTCTAGTAGTGGGTCTAGTGGTGGGTCTAGTGTTGGGTCTAGTAGTCGTAGGTCTAGTGGTGGGTTTAGTGGTGGTGGGTCTAGTAGTGGGTCTAGTGCTGGGTCGAGTGGTGGGTCTAGTAGTGGTGGCTCTAGTGGTGGCTCTAGTGGTGGGTCTAGTGGTGGTGGGTTTAGTGGTGGTGGGTCTAGTAGTGGGTCTATTGGTGGGTCTAGTAGTGGGTCTATTGGTGGGTCTTGTGGTGGTGGGTCTAGTGGTGGTGGGTCTAGTGGTGGTGGGTCTAGTGGTGGGTCTAGTAGTGGTGGGTCTAGTAGTGGTGGGTCTAGTAGTGGTGGGTCTAGTGGTGGGTCTAATGGTGGTGGGTCTAGTAGTGGGTCGAGTGGTGGGTCTTGTGGTGCGTCTAGTGGTGGTGGGTCTAGTGGTGGTGGCTCTAGTGGTGGGTCTAGTGGTGGGTCTCGTGGTGGGTCTTGTGGTGCGTCTAGTGGTGGTGGATCTAGTGGTGGTGGCTCTAGTGGTGGGTCTAGTGGTGGGTCTTGTGGTGGTGGGTTTAGTGGTGGTGGGTCTAGTAGTGGGTCTAGTGGTGGGTCTATTGGTGGGTCTAGTAGTGGTAGGTCTAGTGGTGGGTTTAGTGGTGGTGGGTCTAGTAGTGGGTCTAGTGGTGGGTCGAGTGGTGGGTCTAGTAGTGGTGGCTCTAGTGGTGGCTCTAGTGGTGGGTCTAGTGGTGGTGGGTTTAGTGGTGGTGGGTCTAGTAGTGGGTCTATTGGTGGGTCTAGTAGTGGGTCTATTGGTGGGTCTAGTGGTGGTGGGTCTAGTGGTGGTGGGTCTAGTGGTGGGTCTAGTAGTGGTGGGTCTAGTAGTGGTGGGTCTAGTGGTGGGTCTAATGGTGGTGGGTCTAGTAGTGGGTCGAGTGGTGGGTCTAGTGGTGGGTCTAGTGGTGGGTCTAGTAGTGGTGGGTCTAGTAGTGGGTCTAGTGGTGGGTCTAGTAGTGGGTCTAGTAGTGGTGGGTGTAGTGGTGGGTCTAGTGGTGGGTCTAGTGGTGGTGGGTCTAGTGGTGGTGGGTCTAGTGGTGGGTCTAGTGGTGGGTCTAGTGGTGGTGGGTTTAGTGGTGGTGGGTCTAGTAGTGGGTCTAGTGGTGGGTCTAGTGTTGGGTCTAGTAGTCGTAGGTCTAGTGGTGGGTTTAGTGGTGGTGGGTCTAGTAGTGGGTCTAGTGGTGGGTCGAGTGGTGGGTCTAGTAGTGGTGGCTCTAGTGGTGGCTCTAGTGGTGGGTCTAGTGGTGGTGGGTTTAGTGGTGGTGGGTCTAGTAGTGGGTCTATTGGTGGGTCTAGTAGTGGGTCTATTGGTGGGTCTTGTGGTGGTGGGTCTAGTGGTGGTGGGTCTAGTGGTGGTGGGTTTAGTGGTGGTGGGTCTAGTAGTGGGTCTATTGGTGGGTCTAGTAGTGGGTCTATTGGTGGGTCTTGTGGTGGTGGGTCTAGTGGTGGTGGGTCTAGTGGTGGTGGGTCTAGTGGTGGGTCTAGTAGTGGTGGGTCTAGTAGTGGTGGGTCTAGTAGTGGTGGGTTTAGTGGTGGTGGGTCTAGTAGTGGGTCTAGTGGTGGGTCGAGTGGTGGGTCTAGTAGTGGTGGCTCTAGTGGTGGCTCTAGTGGTGGGTCTAGTGGTGGTGGGTTTAGTGGTGGTGGGTCTAGTAGTGGGTCTATTGGTGGGTCTAGTAGTGGGTCTATTGGTGGGTCTTGTGGTGGTGGGTCTAGTGGTGGTGGGTCTAGTGGTGGTGGGTCTAGTGGTGGGTCTAGTAGTGGTGGGTCTAGTAGTGGTGGGTCTAGTAGTGGTGGGTCTAGTGGTGGGTCTAATGGTGGTGGGTCTAGTAGTGGGTCGAGTGGTGGGTCTTGTGGTGCGTCTAGTGGTGGTGGGTCTAGTGGTGGTGGCTCTAGTGGTGGGTCTAGTGGTGGGTCTCGTGGTGGGTCTTGTGGTGCGTCTAGTGGTGGTGGATCTAGTGGTGGTGGCTCTAGTGGTGGGTCTAGTGGTGGGTCTTGTGGTGGTGGGTTTAGTGGTGGTGGGTCTAGTAGTGGGTCTAGTGGTGGGTCTATTGGTGGGTCTAGTAGTGGTAGGTCTAGTGGTGGGTTTAGTGGTGGTGGGTCTAGTAGTGGGTCTAGTGGTGGGTCGAGTGGTGGGTCTAGTAGTGGTGGCTCTAGTGGTGGCTCTAGTGGTGGGTCTAGTGGTGGTGGGTTTAGTGGTGGTGGGTCTAGTAGTGGGTCTATTGGTGGGTCTAGTAGTGGGTCTATTGGTGGGTCTAGTGGTGGTGGGTCTAGTGGTGGTGGGTCTAGTGGTGGGTCTAGTAGTGGTGGGTCTAGTAGTGGTGGGTCTAGTGGTGGGTCTAATGGTGGTGGGTCTAGTAGTGGGTCGAGTGGTGGGTCTAGTGGTGGGTCTAGTGGTGGGTCTAGTAGTGGTGGGTCTAG
>NW_027015827.1:207749-215249 GCF_036934945.1 Oncorhynchus masou masou
TGAACACTGTGATATTTCACCCAATAGATGTTTGGTTTGTTTTGGAATTCTTTGTGGGTCTGAGATTTTTTTTAAATGTGTCTCTAATATGGTCATACATTTGGCAGGACGTTAGGAAGTGCAGCTCAGTTTCCACCTCATTTTGTGGGCAGTGAGCACATAGCCTGTCTTCTCTTGAGAGCCATGTCTGCCTACGGCGGCCTTTTTCAATAGCAAGGCTATGCTCACTGAGTCTGTACATAGTCAAAGCTTTCCTTAATTTTGGGTCAGTCACAGTGGTCAGGTATTCTGCCGCTGTGTACTCTCTGTTTAAGGCCAAATAACATTCTAGTTTGCTCTGTTTTTTTTGTAAATTCTTTCCAATAAGTCAAGTAATAATCTTTTCTCGTGATTTGGTTGGGTCTAATTGTGTTGCTGTCCTGGGGCTCTGTGGGGTGTGTTTGTGTTTGTGAACAGAGCCCCAGGACCAGCTTGCTCAGGGGACTCTTCTCCAGGTTCGTCTCTCTGTAGGGGATGGCTTTGTTATGGAAGGTTTGGGAATCGCTGCCTTTTAGGTGGTTGTAGAATTTAACAGCTCTTTTCTGGTTTTTGATAATTAGCGGGTTAAGTCATATTTCTGCTCTGCATGCATTATCCTGAGTGGTGAAGCGGTCTAAGGCATCACTACAAACCCTGGTTCGAATCCAGGCTGTATCACAACCGGCCGTGATTGGGAGTCACATAGGGCGGTGCACAACAGGCCCAGTTTTTTCCGGGTTCGTCCGTCAATGTACATAAGAACTTGTTCTTAACCTGACTTGCCTAGTTAAATAAGGGTTAAATACATTGAAATGTTGATAAGTAGGGGGTATCGGCCTAATTCTGCTCTGCATGCATTATTTGACGTTGACTTGTTTTCTCTCTCTCTCTCTCTCTCTCTCTCTCTCTCTCTCTCTCTCTCTCTCTCTGTGTCTCTCTCTGTCTCTGTGTGTCTCTCTATCTGTGTCTCACTCTCTCTCTCTCTCTCTCTCTCTCTCTCTTTCTGTCCCTCTCCCAGTTTGCTTAGGGGACTCTTCTTCATGTTCATCTCTCTGTAGGAGATGTTATGGAAGGCTTGGGTTTTGATAATGTTGATAATTAGGGGGTATCGGCCTAATTCTGCTCTGCATGCATTATTTGATGTTGTACACGGTGGATATTTTTGCAGAATTCTGCATGCTGAGTCTCAATTTGGTGTTTCTCCCATTTTGTGAAGTCTTGGTTGGTGAGCGGACCCCAGACCTCACAACCATAAAGGACAATGGGTTCTGTAACTGATTCAAGTATTTTTAGCCAGATCCTAATTGGTATGTTGAATTTTATGTTCCTTTTGATGGAGGCTTCAGTCTGAGGCTTCAGTGTGTTAGTAGAACAGGTTAGTGAACTCAGGACCAGCTGGATGAGGGGACTGAGGCTTCAGTGTGTTAGTAGAACAGGTTAGTGAACTCAGGACCAGCTGGATGAGGGGACTGAGGCTTCAGTGTGTTAGTAGAACAGGTTAGTGATCTCAGGACCAGCTGGATGAGGGGACTGAGGCTTCAGTGTGTTAGTAGAACAGGTTAGTGAACTCAGGACCAGGACCAGCTGGATGAGGGGACTGAGGCTTCAGTGTGTTAGTAGAACAGGTTAGTGAACTCAGGACCAGCTGGATTAGGGGACTGAGGCTTCAGTGTGTTAGTAGAACAGGTTAGTGAACTCAGGACCAGCTGGATGAGGGGACTGAGGCTTCAGTGTGTTAGTAGAACAGGTTAGTGAACTCAGCCCCAGGACCAGCTGGATGAGGGGACTGAGGCTTCAGTGTGTTAGTAGAACAGGTTAGTGAACTCAGCCCCAGGACCAGCTGGATGAGGGGACTGAGGCTTCAGTGTGTTAGTAGAACAGGTTAGTGAACTCAGCTCCAGGACCAGCTGGATGAGGGGACTCTTTTCTCTGCTCAGCTCTTGCCATTGCAGGGCTTGGTTATGATATGAGAGGAGGAGTACTGTACACACTATAATATTTTAGATATTTTTAGTTTTTATTATTAGTGGATATTGGCCTAATTCTGCCCTGCATGCATTGTTTGTAGTTTTCCTCTGGACATGAAGTAGAATCTTACAGAACTCTGCATGCAGGGTTTCAATGGGGTGTTTGTCCCATTGGGTGACATCTTGTTTTGCAAGTGGACCCCACACCTCGCTGCCATAAAGTGCAAATGGTTCAATGACACATTCCATTCGTTTTAGCTAAATTTGACAGTTATTTACATTTGTTTGAATAAGTTTTTTAATAGCGTAGAATGCTCTGCATGCTTTCTCTCTCTCGGTGTAACGATTGTCCTCTTCTTCTGACGAGTAGTAAGAGATGTCGGACCAATGTGCAGCGTGGTAAGTGTCCATAACGATAATTTATTTGCATGAAATGACAGCGTGAAATAACAGCGTGAAATAACCGAAACAAGCGAAACCGTCCCGTGTGGAAACAAACACTGGCACAGAAAACAACCACCCACAAAACACAATAGAAAACAGGCTGCCTAAATATGGTTCTCAATCAGGGACAACGATTGACAGCTGCCTCTGATTGAGAACCATACCAGGCCAAACACAGAAATAGCAAATCATAGAAAAACTAACATAGACAACCCACCCCAACTCACACCCCCCGACCATATTAAAACAAAGACATAACAAAAGAACTAAGGTCAGAACGTGACAACAGTATATTAATACATCATGATAATGACATCACAATACCCCATAATGACATCACAAAGGAACTAAGGCCAGAATGTGACAACAGTATATTAATACATCATGATAATGACATCACAATACCCCATAATGACATCACAAAGGAACTAAGGCCAGAATGTGACAACAGTATATTAATACATCATGATAATGACATCACAATAACCCATAATGACATCACAAAGGAACTAAGGCCAGAACGTGACAACAGTATATTAATACATCATGATAATGACATCACAATACCCCATAATGACATCACAAAGGAACTAAGGCCAGAACGTGACAACAGTATATTAATACATCATGATAATGACATCACAATACCCCATAATGACATCACAAAGGAACTAAGGTCAGAACGTGACAACAGTATATTAATACATCATGATAATGACATCACAATACCCCATAATGACATCACAAAGGAACTAAGGTCAGAACGTGACAACAGTATATTAATACATCATGATAATGACATCACAATACCCCATAATGACGTGACACTCAGCTTGTTCACGGCATCATTAAGGTGTCCAGTTGAGCTTATCTTAACCCTCAGTAATTGTAGTGTGTACAGTACTCTATATATTTAAACCTCAGTAATTGTAGTGTGTACAGTACTCTATATAATTAAACCTCAGTAATTGTAGTGTGTGCTGTACTCTATATATTTAAACCTCAGTAATTGTAGTGTGTGCAGTACTCTATATATTTAAACCTCAGTAATTGTAGTGTGTGCAGTACTCTATATATTTAAACCTCAGTAATTGTAGTGTGTACAGTACTCTATATATTTAAACCTTAGTAATTGTAGTGTGTACAGTACTCTATATATTTAAACCTCAGTAATTGTAGTGTGTACAGTACTCTATATATTTAAACCTCAGTAATTGTAGTGTGTACAGTAATCTATATATGTAAACCTCAGTAATTGTAGTGTGTACAGTACTCTATATATTTAAACCTCAGTAATTGTAGTGTGTACAGTACTCTATATATTTAAACCTCAGTAATTGTAGTGTGTACAGTACTCTATATATTTTGTACCAATTGAGAACTTTGGTCTAATTCCCTGAGATCTGGATCTTCTCTGGAAAATCATTATTTTAGTATTTTGGGGGTTTACTGCCAGGGCCCAGGTCTGTTAGTACTGCTCTAGCAGGTCCAGGCTCTGCTGTAGACCTTCTGCTGTGGGTGACAGCAGGCATAGGTCCTCTGCAAAGAGGGAGGAGGGAGGGGAGAGAGGGAGAGAGGGAGGAAGGGAGAGAGGGAGGAGGTGGGGAGAGAGGGAGGGAGGAGAGAGGGAGGAGGGGAGAGAGGGAGGGAGGAGGGAGGGGAGAGGGAGGAGGGGAGAGAGGGAGAAGGAGGGAAGAGAGGGAGGGGGAGGAGCGAGGGGAGGAAGAAGGGAGAAGAGATATGGAGGAGGGGAGAGAGGGAGTGGAGAGAGGGAGGGAGGAGGGAGGGAAGGGGAGGAGGGGGGGGAGAGAGGGAGGAGGGGAGAGAGGGAGGGGAAGGGGAGAGAGGGAGGTGAGCGATGGAGGAGGGAGGGGAGAGAGGGAGGGAGGAGGAGAGAGAGGGAGGAGGGAGGGGAGAGAGGGAGGAGGGAGGGGAGAGAGGGAGGAGGGAGGGAAGAGCAGGCATTTAACCTGTGGAGACTAGTGGCTCAGGATTTATCTACAAAATAATCCAATTCTTTTTTGGAAGTCGATAAAGCAAGCGTATATTTTGGTGTTATTTTGAGGGACATGTTTATGTATCAGGATGTGCAGGGTGTAAATATGATCCGTCGTATGATGCCTTGGTATAAATCCAATTTGGTTTTTATTCAAGACATTGTGCTTATTCAGGAAGTTTATAACTCTTACATTTACAGAAAACCTTCCTCTATCTCTCTCTCTCTCTCTCTCTCTCTCTCTCTCTCTCTCTGTCTCTCTCTCTCTCTCTCTCTGTCTCTCTCTCTCTCTCTGTCTCTCTCTCTCTCTGTCTCTCTCTCTCTCTCTCTCTCTCTCTCTCTCTCTCTCTCTCTCTCTCTCTCTGTCTCTCTCTCTCTCTCTCTCTCTCTCTCTCTCTCTCTCTCTCTCTCTCTCTCTGTCTCTCTCTCTCTCTGTCTCTCTCTCTCTCTCTCTCTCTGTCTCTCTCTCTCTCTGTCTCTCTCTCTCTCTCTCTCTCTCTCTCTCTCTCTCTCTCTCTCTCTCTCTCTCTCTCTCTCTCTGTCTCTCTCTCTCTCTCTGTCTCTCTCTCTCTCTCTCTCTCTCTCTCTCTCTCTGTCTCTCTCTCTCTCTGTCTCTCTCTCTCTCTCTCTCTCTCTCTCTCTCTCTCTCTCTCTCTCTCTCTCTCTCTCTCTCTCTCTCTCTCTGTCTCTCTCTCTGTCTCTCTCTCTCTCTCTCTCTCTCTCTCTCTCTGTCTCTCTCTCTGTCTCTCTCTCTCTCTCTCTCTGTCTCTCTCTCTCTCTCTCTCTCTCTGTCTCTCTCTCTCTCTCTGTCTCTCTCTCTCTCTCTCTCTCTCTCTCTCTCTCTCTCTCTCTCTCTCTCTCTCTCTCTCTCTCTCTCTCTCTCTCTCTCTCTCTCTCTCTCTCTCTCTGTCTCTCTCTCTCTCTCTGTCTCTCTCTCTCTCTCTCTCTGTCTCTCTCTCTCTCTCTCTCTCTCTCTCTCTCTCTCTCTCTGTCTCTCTCTCTCTCTGTCTCTCTCTCTCTCTCTCTCTCTCTCTCTCTCTCTCTCTCTCTCTCTCTCTCTCTCTCTCTCTCTCTGTCTCTCTCTCTCTCTGTCTCTCTCTCTCTCTCTCTCTCTCTGTCTCTCTCTCTCTCTCTCTCTCTCTGTC
The DNA here is from genome assembly GCF_036934945.1 of Oncorhynchus masou masou. NCBI lineage: Eukaryota > Metazoa > Chordata > Actinopteri > Salmoniformes > Salmonidae > Oncorhynchus > Oncorhynchus masou. The sequence continues at coordinate 213,320 of NW_027015827.1, forward strand.
TCTCTCTCTCTCTCTCTCTCTCTCTCTCTCTCTCTCTCTCTGTCTCTCTCTCTCTCTCTCTCTCTCTCTCTCTCTCTCTCTGTCTCTCTCTCTCTCTCTCTCTCTCTCTCTCTCTCTCTCTCTCTCTCTCTCTCCCTGAGAAAGGATGGATCTGGAAAGATGGATGGAGGATGGATGAAGGATGGATGGAGGATGGATGGTGAATGGATGGATGGATGGAGGGTGGATGGAGGATGGATGGAGGATGGAGGATGGATGGATGAGGAAGGATGGATCTGGAAAGATAGATGGATGGAGAATGGATGGATGGAGAATGGATGGATGGAGAATGGATGAAGGATGGATGGAGGATGGATGGTGAATGGATGGATGGATGGAGGGTGGATGGAGGATGGATGGAGGATGGAGGATGGATGGATGAGGAAGGATGGATCTGGAAAGATAGATGGATGGAGAATGGATGGATGGAGAATGGATGGATGGAGAATGGATGAAGGATGGATGGAGGATGGATGGTGAATGGATGGATGGATGGAGGGTGGATGGAGGATGGATGGAGGATGGAGGATGGATGGATGAGGAAGGATGGATCTGGAAAGATAGATGGATGGAGAATGGATGGATGGAGAATGGATGGATGGAGAATGGATGAAGGATGGATGGAGGATGGATGGTGAATGGATGGATGGATGGAGGGTGGATGGAGGATGGATGGAGGATGGAGGATGGATGGATGAGGAAGGATGGATCTGGAAAGATAGATGGATGGAGAATGGATGGATGGAGAATGGATGGATGGATGGAGGATGGATGGAGGATGGAGGGTGGAGGATGGATGGAGGATGGAGGATGGGTGGATGGATGGATGGATGGATGGAGGATGGATGGATGGATGGAATATGGATGGATGGAGGATGGAGGGTGGATGGAATGGATGGAGGATGGATGGAGGATGGATGGAGGATGGATGGAGGGTGGATGGAGGATGGATGGAGGATGGATGGAGGGTGGATGGAAGGTGGATGGAGGATGGATGGAGGATGGATGGAGGGTGGATGGAGGATGGATGGAGGGTGGATGGAGGATGGATGGAGGATGGATGGAGGGTGGATGGAAGGTGGATGGAGGATGGATGGAGGATTGATGGAGGATGGATGAATGGATGGATGGATGGAGGATGGAGGGTGGATGGATGATGGATGGATGGATGGAGGATGGAGGGTGGATGGAGGATGGATGGATGGATGGAGGATGGAGGGTGGATTGATGGATGGATTGATGGATGGATGGAGGATGGAGGGTGGATGGATGGATGGATGGATGAAGGATGGATGGATGGAGGATGATGGATGGAGGATGGATGAAGGATGGATGGATGGAGGATGGATGGATGGATGGAGGATGGATGGATGGATGGATTGATGGATGGATGGAGGATGGAGGGTGGATGGATGGATGGATGGATGAAGGATGGATGGATGGAGGATGATGGATGGAGGATGGATGAAGGATGGATGGATGGAGGATGGATGGATGGATGGAGGATGGATGGATGGAGGATGGATGGATGGTGGATGGATGGATGGAGGATGGATGGGGGATGGAGAATGAATGGAGGATGTTTGGATGGATGGATGATGGCTGGAGGATGTTTGGATGGATGAATGATGGCTGGAGGATGTTTGGATGGATGGATGATGGATGGAGGATGGCTGAATGGATGGATGATGGCTGGATGATGTTTGGATGGATGGATGATGGATGGAGGATGGCTGAATGGATGGATGATGGCTGGATGATGTTTGGATGGATGGATGATGGATGGAGGATGGCTGAATGGATGGATGATGGCTGGATGATGTTTGGATGGATGGATGATGGCTGGAGGATGTTTGGATGGATGGATGATGGCTGGAGGATGTTTGGATGG
>NW_027015827.1:220249-235249 GCF_036934945.1 Oncorhynchus masou masou
GGCCCTTTATACCAGAGTCCTATTGGCCCTTTATACCAGAGTCCTATGGGCCCTTTATACCAGAGTCCTATGGGCCCTTTATACCAGAATCCTATTGGCCCTTTATACCATATACCAGAATCCTATTGGCCCTTTATACCAGAATCCTATTGGCCCTTTATACCAGAGTCCTATTGGCCCTTTATACCAGAGTCCTATTGGCCCTTTATACCAGAGTCCTATTGGCCCTTTATACCAGAGTCCTATTGGCCCTTTATACCAGCGTCCTATTGGCCCTTTATACCAGAGTTCTATTGGCCCTTTATACCAGAGTCCTGTTGGCCCTTTATACCAGAGTCCTATTGGCCCTTTATACCAGAGTCCTATTGGCCCTTTATACCAGAGTCCTATTGGCTCTTTATACCAGAGTCCTATTGGCCCTTTATACCAGAGTCCTATTGGCCCTTTATACCAGAGTCCTATTGGCCCTTTATACCAGAGTCCTATTGGCCCTTTATACCAGAGTCCTATTGGCCCTTTTGACCAGACTCCTGTAAAGGAAGTCAGGTGCGATTAGGGCCCCATCCCAAGTTAGAGACGCCTCCATAACATGGTGGAGTATACTGTATGTATATGTGACTGGGAGCTGTTTGCTTGCTGTTATGTTCCCCTTCCGTTGCTGTAATAAACAACTGTTGTCACGACTGTTAACACCGTCAAGTAGGACGTCGATACTTTGTTTCCTGAGTCGTGAGGAGCGGACCAGAGAACTGTGCTTAGTACGGACACACACACACACACACACACACACACACACACACACACACACACACACACACACACACACACACACACACACACACACACACACACACACACACACACACACACACACATTGAGGACCGTAAACACAGACTTTAACGCGGCCTGCCTTGAGGCGATGCCAATCAAGTCACAGCTTGGCTCCAAAATTATAATGGCAGCTTTTCACACACAGTCATCTAGACTACTACTATAAATAAGGCAGGAGCAACCTCCTCTTTCTCTCTCCTCTTTCTCTCTCCTGTCTCTCTCTCTCGCTCTCTTTCTCTCTCTCTCTCTCTCTCTCTCTCTCTCTCTCTCTCTCTCTCTCTCTCCTGCCTCTCTCTCTCTCTCTCACTCTCCTGCCTCTCTCTCTCTTTCTCTCTCACTCTCCTGTCTCTCTCTCTCTCTCTCTCTCTCTCTCACTCTCCTGTCTCTCTCTCTCTCACTCTCCTGTCTCTCTCTCTCTTTCTCACTCTCCTGTCTCTCTCTCCTCCCTCTCTCTCTCCCCCCCTCTCTCTCTCTCTCCTCTCTCTCTCCTGTCTCTCTCTCCTGACTCTCTCTCTCCTCTCTCTCTCCTGTCTCTCTCTCTCCCCTGTCTCTCTCTCTCTCCTCTCTCTCTCTACTCTCTCTCTAGGTGTATTGTTGGGAGAGCACACACACACACACACACACACACACACACACACACACACACACACACACACACACACACACACACACACACACACACACACACACACACACACACACACACACACACACACACACACCTAACTAAAACAAAGATTATGAAGCATTGTTTATCTCCTGCTGGTTGATCAACTGATTAGAGGTTCACATTCATTTAATATTTCAGGCTTTTATTCACTAATTATGACAGGAAGTACAACATCTAACTCCTTCCTGTAATGTCTATCCACAAAGTGGATGTCCTTACTGTAATGTGGATCCACTAAGTGGATGTCCTTACTGTAATGTGGATCCACTAAGTGGATGTCCTTACTGTAATGTGGATGTCCTTACTGTAATGTGGATCCACTAAGTGGATGTCCTTACTGTAATGTGGATCCACTAAGTGGATGTCCTTACTGTAATGTGGATCCACTAAGTGGATGTCCTTACTGTATTGTACATTCAGTAAGTTTGTGTCCCAAATGTTACCCTATTCCCCATATGGTGCACTACTAGAGCCCTACACAGTGCACTACGAGAGCCCTACACAGTGCACTACTAGAGCACTACATTGTGCACTACTAGAGACCCACACAGTGCACTACTAGAGACCTAGATATTGCACTACTAGAGACATACACGGTGCACTACTAGAGTCCTAGATAGTGCACTACAGGAGACCTACACAGTGCACTACTAGAGCCCTAGATAGTGCACTACAAGAGCCCTACACAGTGCACTTCTAGAGCCCTACACAGTGCACTACTAGAGCCCTAGATAGTGCACTACAAGAGCCCTACACAGTGCACTTCTAGAGCCCTACACAGTGCACTACTCGAGCCCTAGATGGTCTACTACTTGAGCCCTACACAGTGCACTACTAGAGCCCTAGATAGTGTATTACTAGAGCCTGCATTGTGTACTTGTAGAGCTCAATATAGTGCACTACTAGAGCCCTGCCTTGTGCACTACTAGATACCTAGATTGTGCACTACTGGAGCCCTACACAGTGCACTTCTAGAGCCCTAGATACTGCACTACTAGAGCCCTAGATAGTGCACTACTAGAGCCCCAGATAGTGCACTACTAGAGCCCTACACAGTGCACTACTAGAACCCTACACAGTGCACTACTAGAGCCCTAGATAGTGCATTATGAGAGCCCTTCATTGTGCACTACTAGAGCCCTGCATAGTGCACTACTAGAGCCCTGCATTGTGCACTACTAGAGCCCTACTTAGTGCATTACTAGAGCCCTGCACTGTGCACTACTAGAGCCCTACATAGTGGATTACTAGAGCCCTATATAGCGCATTACTAGAGCCCAACACAGTGCACTACTAGAGCACTTCATAGTGCATTACTAGAGCCCTGCACTGTGCACTACTAGAGCCCTACATAGTGCACTACTAGAGCCCTACATAGTGCACTACTAGAGCCCTACATAGTGCACTACTACAGCCCTACACAGTGCACTACTAGAGCACTTCATAGTGCACTACTAGAGCCCTACATAGTGCACTACTAGAGCCCTACATAGTGCACTACTAGAGCCCTACACAGTGCACTACTAGAGCCCTACACAGTGCATTACTAGAGAAAATGTTGCAGTTTTAATTCTACACATTATACCATGGGGTGGAGATAAAATGTTGCAGTTTTAATTCTACACATTATACCATGGGGTGGAGAGAAAATGTTGCAGTTTTAATTCTACACATTATACCATGGGGTGGAGAGAAAATGTTGCAGTTTTAATTCTACACATTATACCATGGGGTGGAGAGAAAATGTTGCAGTTTTAATTCTACACATTATACCATGGGGTGGAGAGAAAATGTTGCAGTTTGAATTATACACATTATACCATGGGGAGGAGATAAAATGTTGCAGTTTTAATTCTACACATTATACCACGGGGTGGAGAGAAAATGTTGCAGTTTGAATTATACACATTATACCATGGGGTGGAGATAAAATGTTGCAGTTTGAATTATACACATTATACCATGGGGAGGAGATAAAATGTTGCAGTTTTAATTATACACATTATACCATGGGGTGGAGAGAAAATGTTGCAGAGGCCCGACTCAGTTCCCCCCCAAAACGTTGTGATCTGCAGTCCCTATTGACCGTGCTGTAGGTCTGGATCCGCGGTCCGCCTGTAGAGCAGGGCTGGTACAGTGTCATTTCATATGCAGGCTAAATGGCTGATAGCCAGCCTCCACCTCTCCTTTTAACTGAATAACAGGTTTAATTCATCTTGTCTCCGTGCAGTTGTCAACACTGACAGTATCTGACAGCACACACACTACCACCAACACTCACGATCATACTCATGTTATTGAGTGATAAACAGTGAATTATTATAGCACCAATTTCCCATCTCTCTCTCTCTCTCAATTCAATCTCTCTCTCTCTCTCTCTCTCTCTCTCTCTCTCTCTCTCTCTCTCTCTCTCTGTCTCTCTCTCTCTCACTCTCTCTGTCTCTCTCTCTCTCTCTCTCTCTCTCTCTCTCTCTCTCTCTCTCTCTCTCTCTCTCTCTCTCTCTCAGTACACTAACTAATAGGTTAACAGACCTTTCCTTTTAACTTTACACATATGGAGGACTTAAAGACCCACAAACACTTCCCTTAGCAGACTTAAAGACCCACAAACACTTAACAGACTTAAAGACCCACTAACACTTAACAGACTTAATGACCCACTAACACTTCCCTTAACAGACCTAAAGACCCACTAACACTTCCCTTAGCAGACTTAACGACCCACTAACACTTCCCTTAACAGACTTAAAGACCCACAAACACTTAGCAGACTTAAAGACCCACTAACACTTCCCTTAGCAGACTTAACGACCCACTAACACTTCCCTTACAGACTTAAAGACCCATAAACACTTCCCTTAACAGACTTAAAGACCCACAAACACTTCCCTTAACAGACTTAATGACCCACAAACACTTCCCTTAACAGACCTAAAGACCCACAAACACTTAGCAGACTTAACGACCCACTAACACTTCCCTTACAGACTTAAAGACCCATAAACACTTCCCTTAACAGACTTAAAGACCCACAAACACTTCCCTTAACAGACTTAAAGACCCACTAACACTTCCCTTAGCAGACTTAAAGACCCACTAACACTTAGCAGACTTAAAGACCCACAAACACTTCCCTTAACAGACTTAAAGACCCACTAACACTTCCCTTAACAGACTTAAAGACCCACTAACACTTAGCAGACTTAAAGACCCACAAACACTTCCCTTAACAGACTTAAAGACCCACTAACACTTCCCTTAACAGACTTAAAGACCCACTAACACTTCCCTTAACAGACTTAAAGACCCACAAACACTTCCCTTAACAGACTTAAAGACCCACTAACACTTAACAGACTTAAAGACCCACTAACACTTCCCTTAACAGACTTAAAGACCCACTAACACTTCCCTTAACAGACTTAAAGACCCACAAACACTTCACTTAACAGACTTAAAGACCCACTAACACTTAACAGACTTAAAGACCCACTAACACTTCCCTTAACAGACTTAAAGACCCACTAACACTTCCCTTAACAGACTTAAAGACCCACTAACACTTCCCTTAACAGACTTAAAGACCCACTAACACTTAACAGACTTAAAGACCCACTAACACTTAACAGACTTAATGACCCACTAACACTTCCCTTAACAGACTTAAAGACCCACTAACACTTCCCTTAACAGACTTAAAGACCCACTAACACTTCCCTTACAGAGGAGGCTGGTGGGAGGAGCTATTGGAGTACGGTCTCATTGTAATGCCTGGAATGACATTGATGGAAGCCAATGACATTGATGGAAGCCAATGACATTGATGGAAGCCAATGACATTGATGGAAGCCAATGACATTGACGGAACCCAATGACATTGATGGAAGCCAATGACATTGACGGAACCCAATGACATTGACAGAACCCAATGACATTGACGGAACCCAATGACATTGACAGAACCCAATGACATTGACAGAACCCAATGACATTGATGGAACCCAATGACATTGATGGAAGCCAATGACATTATAATAATAACATAATATATAATAATAATAATAATAATAACAATAATATATAATAAAGTAAAATAAATAAAATAAAACATTGATGGAAGCCATCAATGTCAAACCTTTACGTTACAATTTTTCTCAATCGCTAAAACACAATTTCTGAAACCTTGCTCCATTTCCTGAAAACATTAAACACAAAACCTCATCTTCATCAAAACCTCATCTTCATCAAAACCTCATCTTCAAGCACTATTTACATAAACCTCTGACTCCTCTCGCAAAATGAAACATTCGCCTCAAAACAGTTTTACCTGTTGTTCAAAATCAAACACGGCCCTCAAATCATAAACACAGTGATCAAAATGATTTAGACACTCAAGCAGTCAGTAATCAATACACCGAAAAATAGAAAACACATTGTTCAAAACATACAATTCTCAGGGAGAAGTACATTTTTAATCTAAAAAAAAAATCCAGATTTTTCCGTCATTGTCTTTTGAAGGACGAAAAAAATGTTCTATCAAAGTGGCTCAAATTTGATCAGAAATTACTACTCTGCTTTGCTCTTTGCAATTTTGATTTTTTGTTCTTCCTCCTCCTTGTACCCCTATTTTTACAGTACTGTACCCTGCCTCTCACAAACCTGTCCTTTGTCTCTGTGATACTGTAATTCTTGTTCTTTGTTGATATGAACCTGCAACCAGTCAACATCTATTAACTAGTCAGTACTGTTAATAAATGGAAAGCACAATGTTCAGGGCCATACAATTCATCCATCGTACAGTATACAGCCTACAATGCACTGTACTACAGTATACAGCCTACAATGCACTGCACTACAGTATACAGTCTACAATGCACTGTACTACAGTATACAGCCTACAATGCACTGTACTACAGTATACAGCCTACAATGCACTGTACTACAGTATACAGCCTACAATGCACTGTACTACAGTATACAGCCTACAATGCACTGTACTACAATATACAGCCTACAATGCACTGTACTACAGTATACAGCCTACAATGCACTGCACTACAGTATACAGTCTACAATGCACTGTACTACAGTATACAGTCTACAATGCACTGTACTACAGTATACAGCCTACAATGCACTGTACTACAGTATACAGCCTACAATGCACTGCACTAGAGTATACAGCCTACAATGCACTGTACTACAGTATACAGTCTACAATGCACTGTACTACAGTATACAGCCTACAATAAACTGTACTACAGTATACAGCCTACAATGCACTGTACTCCAGTATACAGCCTACAATGCACTGTACTACACTATACAGCCTACAATGCACTGTACTACAGTATACAGTCTACAATGCACTGTACTCCAGTATACAGCCTACAATGCACTGTACTCCAGTATACAGCCTACAATGCACTGTACTACATTATACAGCCTACAATGCACTGTACTACAGTATACAGTCTACAATGCACTGTACTACAGTATACAGCCTACAATGCACTGTACTCCAGTATACAGCCTACAATGCACTGTACTACAGTATACAGCCTACAATGCACTGTACTCCAGTATACAGCCTACAATGCACTGTACTACAGTATACAGCCTACAATGCACTGTACTACAGTATACAGCCTACAATGCACTGTACTACAGTATACAGCCTACAATGCACTGTACTACAGTATACAGCCTACAATGCACTGTACTACAGTATACAGCCTACAATGCACTGTACTACAGTATACAGCCTACAATGCACTGTACTACAGTATACAGCCTACAATGCACTGTACTACAATATACAGCCTACAATGCACTGTACTACAGTATACAGCCTACAATGCACTGTACTACAGTATACAGCCTACAATGCACTGTACTACAGTATACAACCTACAATGCACTGTACTACAGTATACAGCCTACAATGCACTGCACTAGAGTATACAGTCTACAATGCACTGTACTACAGTATACAGCCTACAATGCACTGTACTACAGTATACAGCCTACAATGCACTGTACTACAGTATACAGCCTACAATGCACTGTACTACAGTATAAAGCCTACAATGCACTGTACTACAGTATACAGTCTACAATGCACTGTACTACAGTATACAGCCTACAATGCACTGTACTACAGTATACAGCCTACAATGCACTGTACTACAGTATACAGCCTACAATGCACTGTACTACAGTATACAGCCTACAATGCACTGTACTACAGTATCCATTCTCAGACCTTCTCCTTCCCACCTTCAACAACCTGTTTGCTCTCTGAACTGGCTTAAATTGGTCGTTTCGCATCATTTGAAACAGGTTAAGTCCATTTTGATTGGTTGTGTTCAATCAATGACATACTTTCTCTATTTGTATTTGATTGTTGCCACTTGTGTTTACCAGTATGGGTGACATGTGCATGAGAGTGCAGAATGTGTTTTGAGAATGAGAATGTGTTTATGAGTTTTGCTGAAAAGTCTAAGTGAGATCTGCAAATGGTGTTTTACCATGTGAAATGGTATAAGGTATTGACAAGAGACTGTGTTTTACCATGTGAAGTGGTGTAAGGTATTGACAACAGACTGTGTTTTACCATGTGAAATGGTTTAAGGTATTGACAATAGACTGTGTGTTACCATGTGAAATGGTTTAAGGTTTTCAAAACAGACTGCATCATTATCTAAATGAGTCCAGGCAACTGAGGACTTTGTTCAGCCAATGGGTTTTAGTGTTTTAGCAACTGAGAGCTTTGTTCAGCCAATGGGTTTTAGTGTTTTAGCAACTGAGAGCTTTGTTCAGCCAATGAGTTTTAGTGTTTTAACAACTGAGGACTGTGTTCAGCCAATGGGTTTTAGTGTTTTAGCAACTGAGGACTTTGTTCAGCCAATGGGTTTTAGTGTTTTAGCAACTGAGAAAAACTGTAATACACACTTCCATCCATTACAATGAGCCGGTTCCTCCTCCCACCAGCCTCCTCTGACCCTGATACTTACAATAAATTCACGAGGGAAAGAGAGGATAAAAAAGCTCACCTTTGATGGTAGGGCAATACACCTTTCTCCACCTTTAAAGAAGATGAAAACAGTTGGTCCCTAACAATGCACTGCTGCGTCAGGTGTAAGATCACTCGGTCACGTGGCTGACTGGCGGACTGACTCCCTCTGCCTGGAGGAAGAAATCAAAAGACAGAACAGAACAGAAGAAAGGAACACAGAACACTCTTAGCTCGTCCACAGTTCTAGAACACCAGGCAGAAGCTCACTGCATTGTCCTTTCATCATTTCTCCTGAGGTAGAGTTTCATTAGAGAAGGTATTCTGAGGTCGTGTTTCAATAGAGAAGGTATTCTGAGGTCGTGTTTCAATAGAGAAGGTATTCTGAGGTCGTGTTTCAATAGAGAAGGTATTCTGAGGTAGAGTTTCATTAGAGAAGGTATCCTGAGGTAATGTTTCATTAGAGAAGGTATCCTGAGGTAATGTTTCATTAGAGAAGGTATTCTGAGGTAGAGTTTCATTAGAGAAGGTATCCTGAGGTAATGTTTCATTAGAGAAGGTATTCTGAGGTAATGTCTCATTAGAGAAGGTATCCTGAGGTAATGTTTCATTAGAGAAGGTATCCTGAGGTAATGTTTCATTAGAGAAGGTATTCTGAGGTAGAGTTTCATTAGAGAAGGTATCCTGAGGTAATGTTTCATTAGAAGGTATCCTGAGGTAATGTTTCATTAGAGAAGGTATTCTGAGGTAGAGTTTCATTAGAGAAGCTATTCTGAGGTCGTGTTTCAATAGAGAAGGTATCCTGATGTAATGTTTCATTAGAGAAGGTATTCTGAGGTCGTGTTTCAATAGAGAAGGTATTCTGAGGTAGAGTTTCATTAGAGAAGGTATTCTGAGGTCGTGTTTCAATAGAGAAGGTATTCTGAGGTAATGTTTCATTAGAGAAGGTATCCTGAGGTCGTGTTTCAATAGAGAAGGTATTCTGAGGTAATGTTTCATTAGAGAAGGTATCCTGAGGTAATGTTTCATTAGAAGGTATCCTGAGGTAATGTTTCATTAGAGAAGGTATCCTGAGGTAATGTTTCATTAGAGAAGGTATTCTGAGGTAATGTTTCATTAGAGAAGGTATCCTGATGTCGTGTTTCAATAGAGAAGGTATCCTGAGGTAATGTTTCAATAGAGAAGGTATCCTGACGTAATGTTTCATTAGAGAAGGTATTCTGAGGTAATGTTTCATTAGAGAAGGTATCCTGAGGTAATGTTTCAATAGAGAAGGTATCCTGAGGTCGTGTTTCAATAGAGAAGGTATCCTGAGGTAATGTTTCATTAGAAGGTATTCTGAGGTAATGTTTCATTAGAGAAGGTATCCTGAGGAAATGTTTCATTAGAGAAGGTATCCTGAGGTAATGTTTCATTAGAGAAGGTATCCTGAGGTAATGTTTCAATAGAAGGTATTCTGAGGTAGAGTTTCATTAGAGAAGGTAGTCTGATGTAGAGTTTCATTAGAGAAGGTATCCTGAGGTAATGTTTCATTAGAGAAGGTATCCCGAGGTAATGTTTCATTAGAGAAGGTATCCTGAGGTAATGTTTCATTAGAGAAGGTATTCTGAGGTCGTGTTTCAATAGAGAAGGTATTCTGATGTAATGTTTCATTAGCGAAGGTATTCTGAGGTAGAGTTTCATTAGAGAAGGTATTCTGAGGTCGTGTTTCAATAGAGAAGGTATTCTGAGGTCGTGTTTCAATAGAGAAGGTATCCTGATGTCGTGTTTCAATAGAAGGTATTCTGAGGTAGAGTTTCATTAGAGAAGGTATCCTGAGGTAATGTTTCAATAGAGAAGGTATCCTGATGTAGAGTTTCATTAGAAGGTATTCTGATGTAATGTTTCATTAGAAGGTATCCTGAGGTAATGTTTCATTAGAGAAGGTATTCTGAGGTAATGTTTCATTAGAGAAGGTATCCTGAGGTAATGTTTCATTAGAGAAGGTATTCTGAGGTAATGTTTCATTAGAGAAGGTATTCTGAGGTCATGTTTCATTAGAGAAGGTATTCTGAGGTCGTGTTTCAATAGAGAAGGTATCCTGATGTAATGTTTCATTAGAAGGTATCCTGAGGTAATGTTTCATTAGAAGGTATTCTGAGGTAATGTTTCATTAGAGAAGGTTTCTGAGGTAATGTTTCAATAGAGAAGGTATTCTGAGGTAACGTTTCATTAGAGAAGGTATTCTGAGGTAATGTTTCATTAGAGAAGGTATTCTGAGGTCATGTTTCATTAGAGAAGGTATTCTGAGGTCGTGTTTCAATAGAGAAGGTATCCTGATGTAATGTTTCATTAGAGAAGGTATTCTGAGTTCGTGTTTCAATAGAGAAGGTATTCTGAGGTAGAGTTTCATTAGAGAAGGTATTCTGAGGTCGTGTTTCAATAGAGAAGGTATTCTGAGGTAATGTTTCATTAGAGAAGGTATCCTGAGGTCGTGTTTCAATAGAGAAGGTATTCTGAGGTAATGTTTCATTAGAGAAGGTATCCTGAGGTAATGTTTCATTAGAAGGTATCCTGAGGTAATGTTTCATTAGAGAAGGTATCCTGAGGTAATGTTTCAATAGAGAAGGTATCCTGACGTAATGTTTCATTAGAGAAGGTATTCTGAGGTAATGTTTCATTAGAGAAGGTATCCTGAGGTAATGTTTCAATAGAGAAGGTATCCTGAGGTCGTGTTTCAATAGAGAAGGTATCCTGAGGTAATGTTTCATTAGAAGGTATTCTGAGGTAATGTTTCATTAGAGAAGGTATCCTGAGGAAATGTTTCATTAGAGAAGGTATCCTGAGGTAATGTTTCATTAGAGAAGGTATCCTGAGGTAATGTTTCAATAGAAGGTATTCTGAGGTAGAGTTTCATTAGAGAAGGTAGTCTGATGTAGAGTTTCATTAGAGAAGGTATCCTGAGGTAATGTTTCATTAGAGAAGGTATCCTGAGGTAATGTTTCATTAGAGAAGGTATTCTGAGGTCGTGTTTCAATAGAGAAGGTATTCTGATGTAATGTTTCATTAGCGAAGGTATTCTGAGGTAGAGTTTCATTAGAGAAGGTATTCTGAGGTCGTGTTTCAATAGAGAAGGTATTCTGAGGTCGTGTTTCAATAGAGAAGGTATCCTGATGTCGTGTTTCAATAGAAGGTATTCTGAGGTAGAGTTTCATTAGAGAAGGTATCCTGAGGTAATGTTTCAATAGAGAAGGTATCCTGATGTCGTGTTTCATTAGAGAAGGTATTCTGATGTAGAGTTTCATTAGAAGGTATTCTGATGTAATGTTTCATTAGAAGGTATCCTGAGGTAATGTTTCATTAGAGAAGGTATTCTGAGGTAATGTTTCATTAGAGAAGGTATTCTGAGGTAATGTTTCATTAGAGAAGGTATCCTGAGGTAATGTTTCATTAGAGAAGGTATCCTGAGGTAATGTTTCATTAGAGAAGGTATTCTGAGGTAATGTTTCATTAGAGAAGGTATTCTGAGGTAATGTTTCATTAGAGAAGGTATCCTGAGGTAATGTTTCATTAGAAGGTATCCTGAGGTAATGTTTCATTAGAAGGTATTCTGAGGTAATGTTTCATTAGAGAAGGTTTCTGAGGTAATGTTTCAATAGAGAAGGTATTCTGAGGTAACGTTTCATTAGAGAAGGTATTCTGAGGTAATGTTTCATTAGAGAAGGTATTCTGAGGTCATGTTTCATTAGAGAAGGTATTCTGAGGTCGTGTTTCAATAGAGAAGGTATCCTGATGTCGTGTTTCATTAGAGAAGGTATCCTGAGGTCATGTTTCAATAGAGAAGGTATTCTGAGGTAGAGTTTCATTAAAGAAGGTATTCTGAGGTCATGTTTCAATAGAGAAGGTATCCTGATGTCGTGTTTCAATAGAGAAGGTATTCTGAGGTCGTGTTTCAATAGAGAAGGTATCCTGATGTCGTGTTTCAATAGAGAAGGTATTCTGAGGTCGTGTTTCATTAGAAAAGGTATCCTGAGGTCATGTTTCAATTTAGAAGGTATTCTGAGGTAGAGTTTCATTAAAGAAGGTATTCTGAGGTCATGTTTCAATAGAGAAGGTATCCTGATGTCGTGTTTCATTAGAGAAGGTATTCTGAGGTCGTGTTTCAATAGAGAAGGTATTCTGATGTCGTGTTTCATTAGAGAAGGTATCCTGAGGTCGTGTTTCAATAGACAAGGTATTCTGAGGTAATGTTTCAATAGAGAAGGTATTCTGAGGTCGTGTTTCAATAGAGAAGGTATTCTGAGGTCGTGTTTCAATAGAGAAGGTATTCTGAGGTAATGTTTCATTAGAAGGTATTCTGAGGTAATGTTTCATTAGAAGGTATTCTGAGGTAATGTTTCATTAGAGAAGGTATCCTGAGGTAATGTTTCATTAGAGAAGGTATCCTGATGTAATGTTTCATTAGAAGGTATCCTGAGGTAATGTTTCATTAGAGAAGGTATTCTGAGGTAGAGTTTCATTAGAGAAGGTATTCTGAGGTCGTGTTTCAATAGAGAAGGTATTCTGAGGTAGAGTTTCATTAGAGAAGCTATTCTGAGGTCGTGTTTCATTAGAGAAGGTATCCTGAGGTAGAGTTTCATTAGAGAAGGTATTCTGAGGTTGTGTTTCAATAGAGAAGGTATCCTGATGTCGTGTTTCATTAGAGAATGTATCCTGAGGTAGAGTTTCATTAGAGAAGGTATTCTGATGTCGTGTTTCAATAGAAGGTATTCTGAGGTAGAGTTTCATTAGAGAAGGTATCCTGATGTCGTGTTTCATTAGAGAAGGTATTCTGAGGTTGTGTTTCAATAGAGAAGGTATTCTGAGGTAATGTTTCATTAGAAGGTATTCTGAGGTAATGTTTCATTAGAAGGTATACTGAGGTATTGTTTCATTAGAAGGTATCATGAGGTATTGTTTCATTAGAGAAGGTATCCTGAGGTAGAGTTTCATTAGAGAAGGTATCCTGAGGTAATGTTTCATTAGAGAAGGTATTCTGAGGTAATGTTTCATTAGAGAAGGTATTCTGAGGTAATGTTTCATTAGAGAAGGTATCCTGAGGTAATGTTTCATTAGAAGGCATCCTGAGGTAATGTTTCATTAGAGAAGGTATCCTGAGGTAATGTTTCATTAGAGAAGGTATCCTGAGGTAATGTTTCATTAGAGAAGGTATTCTGAGGTCGTGTTTCAATAGAGAAGGTATTCTGATGTAATGTTTCATTAGAGAAGGTATTCTGAGGTAGAGTTTCATTAGAGAAGGTATCCTGATGTCGTGTTTCAATAGAGAAGGTATTCTGAGGTCGTGTTTTAATAGAGAAGGTATCCTGATGTCGTGTTTCAATAGAAGGTATTCTGAGGTAGAGTTTCATTAGAGAAGGTTTCCTGAGGTAATGTTTCATTAGAGAAGGTATTCTGAGGTAATGTTTCAATAGAGAAGGTATTCTGAGGTAATGTTTCATTAGAGAAGGTATTCTGAGGTAATGTTTCATTAGAGGAGGTATCCTGAGGTAATGTTTCATTAGAGAAGGTATCCTGAGGTAATGTTTCATTAGAGAAGGTATCCTGAGGTAGAGTTTCATTAGAGGAGGTATCCTGAGGTAATGTTTCATTAGAAGGTATACTGAGTTAATGTTTCATTAGAGAAGGTATTCTGAGGTCGTGTTTCAATAGCGAAGGTATCCTGATGTCGTGTTTCAATAGAGAAGGTATTCTGATGTAATGTTTCATTAGAGAAGGTATTCTGAGGTCGTGTTTCAATAGAGAAGGTATTCTGAGGTCGTGTTTCAATAGAGAAGGTATTCTGAGGTCGTGTTTCAATAGAGAAGGTATCCTGATGTCGTGTTTCAATAGAGAAGGTATTCTGAGGTCGTGTTTCAATAGAGAAGGTATCCTGAGGTAATGTTTCATTAGAGAAGGTATCCTGAGGTAATGTTTCATTAGAGAAGGTATTCTGAGGTCGTGTTTCAATAGAGAAGGTATCCTGATGTCGTGTTTCAATTGAGAAGGTATTCTGAGGTCGTGTTTCAATAGAGAAGGTATTCTGATGTAATGTTTCATTAGAGAAGGTATTGTGAGGTAGAGTTTCATTAGAGAAGGTATTCTGAGGTCGTGTTTCAATATAGAAGGTATTCTGAGGTCGTGTTTCAATAGAGAAGGTATTCTGAGGTCGTGTTTCAATAGAAGGTATTCTGAGGTAATGTTTCATTAGAGAAGGTATCCTGAGGTAATGTTTCAATAGAGAAGGTATCCTGAGGTCGTGTTTCAATAGAGAAGGTATCCTGATGTCGTGTTTCAATAGAAGGTATCCTGAGGTAATGTTTCATTAGAGAAGGTATCCTGAGGTAATGTTTCAATAGAGAAGGTATCCTGAGGTAATGTTTCAATAGAGAAGGTATTCTGAGGTAATGTTTCATTAGAGAAGGTATTCTGAGGTAATGTTTCAATAGAGAAGGTATTATGAGGTAA
>NW_027015827.1:240249-255249 GCF_036934945.1 Oncorhynchus masou masou
CCCGTACTGACTGTCCCGTACTGACTGTCCCGTACTGACTGTCCCGTACTGACTGTCCTGTACTGACTGTCCTGTACTGACTGTCCCGTACTGACTGACCCTGGCTGATTGTCCCGTACTGACTGTCCCTGGCTGACTGTCCCGTACTGACTGTCCCGTACTGACTGTCCTGTACTGACTGTCCCTGGCTGACTGTCCCGTACTGACTGTCCCTGGCTGACTGTCCCGTACTGACTGTCCCTGGCTGACTGTCCCGTACTGACTGTCCCGTACTGACTGTCCCGTACTGTCTGTCCCGTTCTGACTGTCCCGTAATGACTGTCCCGTAATGACTGTCCCGTACTGACTGTCCCTGGCTGACTGTCCCATACTGACTGTCCCTGGCTGACTGTCCGGTACTGACTGTCCCGTACTGACTGTCCCGTACTGACTGTCCCTGGCTGACTGTCCCGTACTGACTGTCCCGTACTGACTGACCCTGGCTGACTGTCCCTGGCTGACTGTCCCTGGCTGACTGTCCCTGGCTGACTGTCCCGTACTGACTGTCCCGTACTGACTGTCCCATACTGACTGACCCTGGCTGACTGTCCCGTACTGACTGTCCCTGGCTGACTGGTCCCGTACTGACTGTCCCGTAGTGACTGTCCCATCCTGACTGTCCCTCACTGACTGTCCCGTACTGACTGTCCCTGGCTGACTGGTCCCGTACTGACTGTCCCGTACTGACTGTCCCGTACTGACTGTCCCATACTGACTGTCCCATACTGACTGTCCGTACAGACTGTCCCATACTGACTGTCCCGTACTGAAGGTCCCGTACTGAAGGTCCCGTACTGACTGTCCCGTACTGACTGTCCCTGGCTGACTGTTCCGTACTGACTGTCCCTGGTGTGTTTCGTACAGCCGATCATGTTGTTTTTTATAGGGTGTCAATATAATATCATCAAGTCCACCAGGCGTAGTATCTGCATTGACATGGTTGTGAATGTCAGTCACTAGATTTTTATTAGTAAGGTGATTCCCCAAGGACTACCCTATTCCCTATGAAGTGCACTACTTTTTTCCCCCAGGGTTCAAAAGGTGTGCAATATATCGGGAATAAAGAGCCGTTTGGGACACCATTTTGATTTGCCCGTCACGCAAGCCTTTCATCGTAGAAAACCATTTTACACAATGTTGTTGTTTGTTTGTTTGTTTGTGTTTTCTTTCTTTTTTTTTTTACAAAAACCCACACTCATCTGTCCCCTAAAACGAACACAACAAGCAACATATTGAGTGCACAGTTGGGCTGGTAGGAACATTTGTAACTTGTTTGTAAGCTCTTGAACTAACAGTGGATTTGAAGACTGAGAAATAATTGAGAGCAGCAATAAGTCACTGGCTTCAAGAGAAAATACTTGGAACACACATCCGATGTTTCTCTCTTCTCCCCTCGGGCTTTTTTTAATGGCATCTGCATCAGTTATGAATGAAAATAGGACCAGGCAGTTCTCTCTCTTTTCTATTTTCCATCACCACCACCACCATCATCAACAACACCACCACCACCATCATCACCACCACCACCACCACCACCACCACCATCATCATTACCACCATCACCATCATCACCACCACCATCAACACCACCACCACCACCATCATCAACAACACCACCACCACCATCATCACCACCACCACCACCACCACCACCACCACCACCACCATCATCATTACCACCACCACCATCACCACCACCACCACCATCACCACCACCACCATCACAACCACCACCACCATCATCACCAGCACCACCATCAACATTATCACCACCACCATCACCACCACTACCATCACCACCACTACCATCACCATCATCACCATCATCATTACCACCATCACCATCATCACCACCACCACCACCATCACCACCATCACCACCACCATCACCATCACCATCACCACCATCACCACCACCACCACCATCACCATCATCATTACCACCACCATCATCATTACCACCACCACCACCATCAACACCACCACCATCATCACCACCACCACCATCAACACCACCGCCACCATCAACACCACCACTACCACCACCACCACCACCACCACCACCATCATCATTACCACCACCATCATCATTACCACCACCACCACCACCATCAACACCACCACCCCCACCACCACCATCATCATTACCACCACCACCACCATCACCACCACCATCATCATCACCACCACCATCATCATTACCACCACCACCACCATCACCACCACCATCATCATCACCACCACCACCACCATCACCACCACCATCATCATCACCACCACCACCATCATCATTACCACCACCACCACCACAACCACCAACACCATCAACACCACCACCACCACCATCACCACCACTATCATCATCACCACCACCACCATCACCACCACCACCATCACCACCGTCACCACCACCACCATCATCATTACCACCACCATCATCATTACCACCACCAACACCACCACCACCACCATCAACACCACCATCATCATCACCACCACCACCAACACCACCACCACCATCAACACCGCCACCACCACCATCACCACCACCACCATCATCATTACCACCACCATCATCATTACCACCACCACCACCACCACCATCAACACCACCACCACCACCACCACCACCATCACCACCACCATCATCACCACCACCACCACCATCATCATTACCACCACCATCATCATCACCACCACCACCACCACCATCATCATTACCACCACCACCACCATCGCCACCCTTAATGGCTCTGTCCCCCAAATGACACTCTATCCCTTTGCAGTGCACTGGTTTTGACAGGAGACCCATAGACCCTGGTGGAAAGTAGCACACTACTAAAGGGGCTCCGTTTAGGACTCAGATCAAAACCAAGTACCTACCAGATGAATGATGTCACTAAACCCAGTTTTTCAACCCTTCCTATTACAGGGAACGCTAACAGGAACGTTAACCCGCGCCCGAACCGAACTGAACCCCGAATACCTGGACCTCCGCTCCAGGGCCGAGCTCAACCCAGAATACTGGACCCCATGCACACCTCTAGTGAGTACCGCTGTCTCCTCAAGTCTCTCACCGCTGAGTTCAGTCATAGTATCACCACAACTGCACCACTCCACTCCTGGGATGCGTCCCAAATGGATGCCTCGTCCCGATTTAGTGCACTAGCCAATGGGCCCTGGTCAAAAGTAGTGCACTAAATTAAGGACTAAGGGTCTTCTGCTGTGAAACACCACTGACAGAGACCTTGATGTTCTGCCTGTTTCTCTCTGTGAAACACCACTGACAGAGACCTTGGTGATCTGACTGTTTCTCTCTGTGAAACACCACTGACAGAGACCTTGGTGTTCTGCCTGTTTCTCTCTGTGAAACACCACTGACAGAGACCTTGGTGTTCTGACTGTTTCTCTCTGTGAAACACCACTGACAGAGACCTTGGTGTTCTGACTGTTTTCTCGATGTTCTGCCTGTTTCTCTCATGTTAAACACCACTGACAGATACCTTGGTGTTCTGCCTGTTTCTCTCTGTGAAACACCACTGACAGAGACCTTGGTGTTCTGCCTGTTTCTCTCTGTGAAACACCACTGACAGAGACCTTGATGTTCTGCCTGTTTCTCTCTGTGAAACACCACTGACAGAGACCTTGGTGTTCTGACTGTTTTCTCGATGTTCTGCCTGTTTCTCTCATGTTAAACACCACTGACAGATACCTTGGTGTTCTGCCTGTTTCTCTCTGTGAAACACCACTGACAGAGACCTTGATGTTCTGACTGTTTATCTCATGTTAAACACCACTGACAGAGACCATGATGTTCTGCCTGTTTCTCTCGTGTTAAACACCACTGACTGAGACCTTGATGTTCTGCCTGTTTCTCTCATGTTAAACACCACTGACAGAGACCTTGGTGTTCTGACTGTTTTCTCGATGTTCTGCCTGTTTCTCTCATGTTAAACACCACTGACAGAGACCTTGATGTTCTGCCTGTTTCTCTCATGTTAAACACCACTGACAGAGACCTTGGTGTTCTGCCTGTTTCTCTCTGTGAAACACCACTGACAGAGACCTTGGTGTTCTGCCTGTTTCTCTCATGTTAAACACCACTGACAGAGACCTTGGTGTTCTGCCTGTTTCTCTCATGTTAAACACCACTGACAGAGACCTTGGTGTTCTGTCCTTCCACTCCTCTTTGTCCAGCATCATTACAATCACTGGGATAATTCATCTCATTACCTTCACTGCTGAGAAGACACTGGGTCTAAGGCCATCTGGGGATTGTGTGTGTGTGTGTGTGTGTGTGTGTGTGTGTGTGTGTGTGTGTGTGTGTGTGTGTGTGTGTGTGTGTGTGTGTGTGTGTGTGTGTGTGTGTGTGTGTGTGTGTGTGTGTGTGTGTGTGTGGTGCTATTTTTAAGCTTATATTGCTGTGTTTGCAATGCGGTGAGTCCTAATGATGATGTTATTGCTGAGGTACTGTCTACTGTAGATAGTCTTGCTATGAAGGAGGATGTTGTATACTGTAGATAGTATTACTATGAAGGAGGGTGTTGTATACTGTATATAGTATTACTATGAAGGAGGGTGTTGTATACTGTATATAGTATTACTATGAAGGAGGGTGTTGTATACTGTATATAGTATTACTATGAAGGAGGGTGTTGTATACTGTATATAGTATTACTATGAAGGAGGATGTTGTATACTGTAGATAGTATTACTATGAAGGAGGGTGTTGTATACTGTATATAGTATTACTATGAAGGAGGGTGTTGTATACTGTATATAGTATTACTATGAAGGAGAAGGAGGGTGTTGTATACTGTAGATAGTATTACTATGAAGGAGGGTGTTGTATACTGTAGATAGTATTACTATGAAGGAGGGTGTTGTATACTGTAGATAGTATTACTATGAAGGAGGATGTTGTATACTGTAGATAGTATTACTATGAAGGAGGGTGTTGTATACTGTATATAGTATTACTATGAAGGAGGGTGTTGTATACTGTATATAGTATCACTATGAAGGAGGGTGTTGTATACTGTAGATAGTATTACTATGAAGGAGGGTGTTGTATAATGTATATAGTATTACTATGAAGGAGGGTGTTGTATACTGTATATAGTATTACTATGAAGGAGGGTGTTGTATACTGTAGATAGTATTACTATGAAGGAGGGTGTTGTATACTGTATATAGTATTACCATGAAGGTGGGTGTTGTATACTATATATAGTATTACTATGAAGGAGAAGGAGGATGTTGTATACTGTAGATAGTATTACTATGAAGGAGGGTGTTGTATACAGTATATAGTATTACTATGAAGGAGAAGGAGGGTGTTGTATACTGTATATAGTATTGCTATGAAGGAGGGTGTTGTATACTGAATATAGTATTACTATGAAGGAGGGTGTTGTATACTATATATAGTATTACTATGAAGGAGGGTGTTGTATACTGTATATAGTATTACTATGAAGGAGGGTGTTGTATACTGTAGATAGTATTACTATGAAGGAGGGTGTTGTATACTGTAGATAGTATTACTATGAAGGAGGGTGTTGTATACTATATATAGTATTACTATGAAGGAGGGTGTTGTATACTATATATAGTATTACTATGAAGGAGGGTGTTGTATACTATATATAGTATTACTATGAAGGAGGGTGTTGTATACTGTATATAGTATTACTATGAAGGAGGGTGTTGTATACTGTATATAGTATTACTATGAAGGAGGGTGTTGTATACTGTATATAGTATTACTATGAAGGAGGGTGTTGTATACTGTATATAGTATTACTATGAAGGAGGATGTTGTATACTGTAGATAGTATTACTATGAAGGAGGGTGTTGTATACTGTATATAGTATTACTATGAAGGAGGGTGTTGTATACTGTATATAGTATTACTATGAAGGAGAAGGAGGGTGTTGTATACTGTAGATAGTATTACTATGAAGGAGGGTGTTGTATACTGTAGATAGTATTACTATGAAGGAGGGTGTTGTATACTGTAGATAGTATTACTATGAAGGAGGATGTTGTATACTGTAGATAGTATTACTATGAAGGAGGGTGTTGTTCTGAGAAATATCTGATGTGAAACGACAGGATGTGATTGGTCAAAAGACCAATTATTGGAAAATGCGTATCAGAGTTGTGCTGCCAGGCGTATAAACCTGTTTTACACTTAAAGTTTGTTCTGTGAGTAGAAGTTCCTGTTTAGTGTCTCTTCTAACCAGGAAGTGGAACACTACATTCCTTTACTGCTTATCTGATTGGTGCTGGAGAATACCTTACTGCTCAGCCTGATTGGTTGGTGTTGGAGAATACCTTACTGCTCAGCCTGATTGGTTGGTGTTGGAGAATACCTTACTGCTCAACCTGATTGGTTGGTGTTGGAGAATACCTTACTGCTCAGCCTGATTGGTTGGTGTTGGAGAATACCTTACTGCTCAGCCTGATTGGTTGGTGTTGGAGAATACCTTACTGCTCAGCCTGATTGGTTGGTGTTGGAGAATACCTTACTGCTCAGCCTGATTGGTTGGTGTTGGAGAATACCTTACTGCTCAGCCTGATTGGTTGGTGTTTGAGAATACCTTACTGCTCAGCCTGATTGGTTGGTGTTTGAGAATACCTTACTGCTCAGCCTGATTGGTTGGTGTTGGAGAATACCTTACTGCTCAACATGATTGGTTGGTGTTGGAGAATACCTTACTGCTCAACCTGATTGGTTGGTGTTGGAGAATACCTTACTGCTCAGCCTGATTGGTTGGTGTTGGAGAATACCTTACTGCTCAGCCTGATTGGTTGGTGTTGGAGAATACCTTACTGCTCAACCTGATTGGTTGGTGTTGGAGAATACCTTACTGCTCAACATGATTGGTTGGTGTTGGAGAATACCTTACTGCTCAACCTGATTGGTGTTGGAGAATACCTTACTGCTCAGCCTGATTGGTTGGTGTTGGAGAATACCTTACTGCTCAACCTGATTGGTGTTGGAGAATACCTTACTGCTTAACCTGATTGGTGTTGGAGAATACCTTACTGCTCAACCTGATTGGTGTTGGAGAATACCTTACTGCTCAGCCTGATTGGTTGGTGTTGGAGAATACCTTACTGCTCAACCTGATTGGTTGGTGCTGGAGAATACCTTACTGCTCAGCCTGATTGGTTGGTGCTGGAGAATACCTTACTGCTCAACTTGATTGGTTGGTGCTGGAGAATACCTTACTGCTCAACCTGATTGGTTGGTGCTGGAGAATGCCTTACTGCTCAGCCTGATTGGTTGGTGCTGGAGAATACCTTACTGCTCAACTTGATTGGTTGGTGTTGGAGAATGCCTTACTGCTCAGCCTGATTGGTTGGTGCTGGAGAATACCTTACTGCTCAACCTGATTGGTTGGTGTTGGAGAATACCTTACTGCTCAACCTGATTGGTTGGTGTTGGAGAATACCTTACTGCTCAGCCTGATTGATTGATTGATTGATTGATTGGTGTTGGAGAATAGCTTACTGCTCAGATCGATTGATTGATTGGTGTCGGAGAATATTTTACTGCTCAGATCGATTGATTGATTTATTGATTGGTGTTGGAGAATAGCTTTCTGCTCAGATCGATTGATTGAAGTACTTACTGTTGTTTACTCTTATAGGGGAATAATGAGAATCTGTGACACAAATGTCACTACGGTGTGACTGAATGGTGAATGAAACAGTTTAATATGTCTAGTTTTGTTTTCCAAACTCGTTGTCAGATCAATATGTGGAGAAAATGTTCAGAAAGTCAATGACCGCCTGCTGTGTTCCCTTAGACTACACACCCGAAGAACAACAAGCAGCAAAACACCTAAACACACACCACTGTTGTCCCTTACACCACACACCACACTAGCAACACGAAAGAAAACACCTACACACACCCTCTAACAAGCTCGTCAGCGGCCTGTCGGCCTCCTCAGGGCTTGCGTGGGTGGCGGGAAAGATCCTGCTCTCTGATTGGTTGGCAGCGTGATGCTGCCTGCTATACTGCTACAGTGTTAAGGAAAAGAAGGTGAACCCTTTGGAATTATCTGGGTTTCTGCATACATTGGTCATAAAATTTGATCTGATCTGATCTTCGTCTACTGTAAGACACAACAACAGGACAAACATAGTGAGCTTAAACTAATAACACAGAAATTATTGTAATTTTCTGTCTATATTGAATACGTAATTTAAACGTGCACAGTGTAGGTTGGGAAAAAGTATGCGAACCCCCCTTAGGGTAATGACTTCTCCAAAAGCTAATTGGAGACAGGAGTCCAATCAATGAGACGAGATTGGAGATGTTGGTTAGAGCCGCCTTGCCCTATAAAAAACACTAACAACATTTGAGTTTGTTATTCCCAAGAAGCATTGCCTGATGTGAAACATGCCTCGAACAGAAGAGATCTCAGAAGACCTAAGATGAAGAAATGTTGACTTGCATGAAGCTGGAAAGGGTTACAAAAGTATCTCTAAAAGCCTTGATGTTCATCAGTCCACGGTAATACAAACTGTCTATAAATGGAGAAAGTTCAGCACTGTTGCTACTCTCCCTAGGAGTGGCCGTCCTGCAAAGATGACTGTAAGAGCACAGAGCAGAATGTTCAATGAGGTTAAGAAGAATCCTAGAGTGTCAGCTAAAGACTTACAGAAATCTCTGGAGCATGCTAACATCTCTGTTGACGAGTCTACGATACGTAAAACACTAAACAAGAATGGTGTTCATGGGAGGACACCACAGGAAGAAGCCACTGCTGTCCACCAAAAACATTGCCGCAAGTCTGAAGTTTGCAAACCTCGACGTTGCGCTACTGGCAAAATATTCTGTGGGCGGATGAAACGACATTTGAGTTGTTTGGAAGGAACGCACAACACTATGTGTGGAGGAAGAAAAGGGCCATAGCACACCAACATGAACACCTCATCCCAACTGTAAAGTCTGGTGGAGGGAGCCTCATGGTTTGGGACTGTTTTGCTGCCTCGGGGCCTGGACAGCTTGCTAACAACATGAACACCTCATCCCAACTGTAAAGTCTGGTGATGGGAGCCTCATGGTTTGGGACTGTTTTGCTGCCTCGGGGCCTGGACAGCTAGCTAACAACATGAACACCTCATCCCAACTGTAAAGTCTGGTGGAGGGAGCCTCATGGTTTGGGGCTGTTTTGCTGCCTCAGGGCCTGGACAGCTAGCTAACAACATGAACACCTCATCTCAACTGTAAAGTCTGGTGGAGGGAGCCTCATGGTTTTGGGCTGTTTTGCTGCCTCAGGGCCTGGACAGCTTGCTAACAACATGAACACCTCATCCCAACTGTAAAGTCTGGTGATGGGAGCCTCATGGTTTGGGACTGTTTTGCTGCCTCGGGGCCTGGACAGCTAGCTAACAACATGAACACCTCATCCCAACTGTAAAGTCTGGTGGAGGGAGCCTCATGGTTTCGGGCTGTTTTGCTGCCTCAGGGCCTGGACAGCTTGCTAACAACATGAACACCTCATCCCAACTGTAAAGTCTGGTGATGGGAGCCTCATGGTTTGGGACTGTTTTGCTGCCTCGGGGCCTGGACAGCTAGCTAACAACATGAACACCTCATCCCAACTGTAAAGTCTGGTGGAGGGAGCCTCATGGTTTGGGGCTGTTTTGCTGCCTCAGGGCCTGGACAGCTAGCTAACAACATGAACACCTCATCCCAACTGTAAAGTCTGGTGATGGGAGCCTCATGGTTTGGGACTGTTTTGCTGCCTCGGGGCCTGGACAGCTAGCTAACAACATGAACACCTCATCCCAACTGTAAAGTCTGGTGGAGGGAGCCTCATGGTTTGGGGCTGTTTTGCTGCCTCAGGGCCTGGACAGCTTGCTAACAACATGAACACCTCATCCCAACTGTAAAGTCTGTGGGGGGAGCCTCATGGTTTGGGACTGTTTTGCTGCCTCGGGGCCTGGACAGCTAGCTAACAACATGAACACCTCATCCCAACTGTAAAGTCTGGTGGAGGGAGCCTCATGGTTTGGGGCTGTTTTGCTGCCTCGGGGCCTGGACAGCTTGCTAACAACGACGGGAAAAGGAATCGGTGGTAAAAACGTAGTTTATCAAGTTTATCAAGACATCTGTCCGACTAATTGAAGCTCAACAGAAGTTGGGTGATGCAACAGGACAACGGCCCAAAACACAGAAGTAAATCAACAACAGAATGGCTTCAACAGAAGACAATACGCCTTCTCTCCATTATGTTGGCCCAGTCAGAGTCCTGACCTCAACCTGAGTGGCCCAGTCAGAGTCCTGACCTCAACCTGAGTGGCCCAGTCAGAGTCCTGGCCTCAACCTGAGTGGCCCAGTCAGAGTCCTGACCTCAACCTGAGTGGCCCAGTCAGAGTCCTGACCTCAACCTGAGTGGCCCAGTCAGAGTCCTGACCTCAACCTGAGTGGCCCAGTCAGAGTCCTGACCTCAACCTGAGTGGCCCAGTCAGAGTCCTGACCTCAACCCGAGTGGCCCAGTCAGAGTCCTGACCTCAACCTGAGTGGCCCAGTCAGAGTCCTGACCTCAACCTGAGTGGCCCAGTCAGAGTCCTGACCTCAACCTGAGTGGCCCAGTCAGAGTCCTGACCTCAACCTGAGTGGCCCAGTCAGAGTCCTGACCTCAACCTGAGTGGCCCAGTCAGAGTCCTGACCTCAACCTGAGTGGCCCAATCAGAGTCCTGACCTCAACCCGAGTGGCCCAGTCAGAGTCCTGACCTCAACCTGAGTGGCCCAGTCAGAGTCCTGACCTCAACCTGAGTGGCCCAGTCAGAGTCCTGACCTCAACCTGAGTGGCCCAATCAGAGTCCTGACCTCAACCTGAGTGGCCCAGTCAGAGTCCTGACCTCAACCTGAGTGGCCCAGTCAGAGTCCTGACCTCAACCTGAGTGGCCCAGTCAGAGTCCTGACCTCAACCTGAGTGGCCCAGTCAGAGTCCTGACCTCAACCTGAGTGGCCCAGTCAGAGTCCTGACCTCAACAAGCATTAAGAGGGTCAACCAGTTATTGAATCCAAACATATTTTTTCCTCCTTGCACTGTGAATGTTTCCACGGTGTGTTCAATAAAGACATGATAACTTATTGTTTGTTTGTTTATTAGCTTTGAGACAGTGTTTGTCTATTGTTGTGACCAAGATGAAAATCAGATCAAATGTCATCACCAATTTATGCAGAAATCCAGGGAATTTCCAAAGAGTTCACATCCTGTTTCTCCCTCCCTATCAAAGAGTTCACATCCTGTTTCTCCCTCCCTATCAAAGGGTTCACATCCTGTTTCTCCCTCCCTATCAAAGAGTTCACATCCTGTTTCTCCCTCCCTATCAAAGAGTTCACATCCTGTTTCTCCCTCCCTATCAAAGGGTTCACATCCTGTTTCTCCCTCCCTATCAAAGGGTTCACATCCTGTTTCTCCCTCCCTATCAAAGGGTTCACATCCGGTTTCTCCCTCCCCATCAAAGGGTTCACATCCTGTTTCTCCCTCCCTATCAAAGGGTTCACATCCTGTTTCTCCCTCCCTATCAAAGAGTTCACATCCTGTTTCTCCCTCCCTATCAAAGGGTTCACATCCTGTTTCTCCCACCCTATCAAAGGGTTCACATCCTGTTTCTCCCTCCCTATCAAAGGGTTCACATCCTGTTTCTCCCACCCTATCAAACGGTTCACATCCTGTTTCTCCCTCCCTCCCTGTCCAGTGGATATCCCTCCCTCCCTCCCTCCCTCCCTCCCTGTCCCTCCCTCCCTCCCTGTCCCTCCCTCCCTCCCTCCCTCCCTCCCTCCCTCTTTCTCTCCCTCCCTCCCTGTCCAGTGGGCTGTGCCTTTAGACTCTAGTCATGTGTCATGTCTGCTGTATCCTTGTCACTCTACCCCGCCCTTACTCCTACTTCCTCAGATGGCCCCTCGATCGCCCTCCCTCTCTTCATCATCAACCCTCCCTCTGCCTCGCAGTCCTTAAGACTGTTGTCATATCCACTGTATCGCTGTCTGTTTCCCTCCACAACCACCTCCTCACCCATCCCTCGTCCCCCAGGCCTCATTTCCTGGCCACTCCGGGACGGTAAAGGAGCCGGACGCCGCTGTCGGCCTGCTGATACTCCAGCTGCATTATTTTCCATGTCACTGCCCTCCAGATCCAGGAGGATGATGGAAGTGTGGAGAGGACCCAGGCTGTCCAAAACGGAAAGCACTCCTCTCTCTCTCTCTCTCTCTCGTCCTCCAGAGTGATTGGCCGCGACCAAGCCTTGCGCCAAATGTCACGATGCATAAAATAGAGTTGTAGACCGAAGAGAGAGAGAGAGAGAGAGAGAGAGAGAGAGAGAGAGAGAGAGAGAGAGAGAGAGAGAGAGAGAGGCAGGGTGAGAATATACAGTGTCTCTGATAGGGGCCCTCAAGCACTTTGTAGTATCACACTGCTTAGTCTGTCTAACCCTGACTTGACCCAGTCCTACAGTAGAGGAGACTGTCTCCCTGACTTGACCCAGTCCTACAGTAGAGGAGACTGTCTCCCTGACTTGACCCAGTCCTACAGTAGAGGAGACCTTCTCCTTGACTTGACCCAGTCCTACAATAGAGGAGACTGTCTCCCTGACTTGACCCAGTCCTACAGTAGAGGAGACCTTCTCCATGACTTGACCCAGTCCTACAGTAGAGGAGTCTGGCTCCCTGACTTGACCCAGTCCTACAGTAGAGGAGACTGTCTCCCTGACTTGACCCAGTCCTACAGTAGAGGAGACCCTCTCCCTGCCTTGACCCAGTCCTACAGTAGAGGAGACTGTCTCTCTGACTTGACCCAGTCCTACAGTAGAGGAGACTGTCTCCCTGACTTGACCCAGTCCTACAGTAGAGGAGACTGTCTCCCTGACTTGACCCAGTCCTACAGTAGAGGAGAATGTCTCCCTGACTTGACCCAGTCCTACAGTAGAGGAGACTGTCTCCCTGACTTGACCCAGTCCTACAGCAGAGGAGTCTGTCTCCCTGACTTGACCCAGTCCTACAGTAGAGGAGACTGTCTCCCTGACTTGACCCAGTCCTACAGTAGAGGAGACTGTCTCCCTGGCTTGACCCAGTCCTACAGCAGTTATAGTAGAGGAGACTGTCTCCCTGACTTGACCCAGTCCTACAGTAGAGGAGACTGTCTCCCTGACCTGACCCAGTCCTACAGTAGAGGAGACTGTCTCCCTGACTTGACCCAGTCCTACAGTAGAGGAGACTGTCTCCCTGACTTGACACAGTCCTACAGCAGAGGAGACTGTCTCCCTGACTTGACCCAGTCCTACAGCAGAGGAGACTGTCTCCCTGACTTGACCCAGTCCTACAGTAGAGGAGACTGGCTCCCTGACTTGACCCAGTCCTACAGTAGAGGAGACTGGCTCCCTGACTTGATCCAGTCCTACAGCAGAGGAGACTGTCTCCCTGACTTGACCCAGTCCTACAGTAGAGGAGACTGTCTCCCTGACTTGACCCAGTCCTACAGTAGAGGAGACTGTCTCCCTGGCTTGACCAGTCCTACAGCAGTTATAGTAGAGGAGACTGTCTCCCTGACTTGACCCAGTCCTACAGTAGAGGAGACTGTCTCCCTGACCTGACCCAGTCCTACAGTAGAGGAGACTGTCTCCCTGACTTGACCCAGTCCTACAGTAGAGGAGACTGTCTCCCTGACTTGACCCAGTCCTACAGCAGAGGAGCCTGTCTCCCTGACTTGACCCAGTCCTACAGTAGAGGAGACCTGCTCCCTGACTTGACCCAGTCCTACAGTAGAGGAGACCTTCTCCCTGACTTGACCCAGTCCTACAGTAGAGGAGACCTTCTCCCTGACCTGACCCAGTCCTACATTAGAGGAGACTGTCTCCCTGACTTGACCCAGTCCTACAGTAGAGGAGACCTTCTCCCTGACTTGACCCAGTCCTACAGTAGAGGAGACTGTCTCCCTGACTTGACCCAGTCCTACAGTAGAGGAGACCTTCTCCCTGCCTTGACCCAGTCCTACAGTAGAGGAGACTGTCTCTCTGACTTGACCCAGTCCTACAGTAGAGGAGACTGTCTCCCTGACTTGATCCAGTCCTACAGTAGAGGAGACTGTCTCCCTGACCTGACCCAGTCCTACAGTAGAGGAGACTGTCTCCATGACTTGACCCAGTCCTACAGTAGAGGAGACTGTCTCTCTGACTTGACCCAGTCCTACAGTAGAGGAGACTGTCTCCCTGACTTGACCCAGTCCAACAGTAGAGCAGACTGTCTCCCTGACTTGACCCAGTCCAACAGTAGAGAAGACTGTCTCCCTGACTTGACCCAGTCCTACAGTAGAGGAGACTGTCTCCCTGACTTGACCCAGTCCTACAGTAGAGGAGACTGTCTCCCTGACTTGACCCAGTCCTACAGTAGAGGAGACTGTCTCCCTGACCTGACCCAGTCCTACAGTAGAGGAGACTGTCTCCCTGACTTGACCCAGTCCTACAGTAGAGGAGACTGTCTCTCTGACTTGACCCAGTCCTACAGTAGAGGAGACTGTCTCCCTGACTTGACCCAGTCCAACAGTAGAGCAGACTGTCTCCCTGACTTGACCCAGTCCAACAGTAGAGAAGACTGTCTCCCTGACTTGACCCAGTCCTACAGTAGAGGAGACTGTCTCCCTGACTTGACCCAGTCCTACAGTAGAGGAGACTGTCTCCCTGACTTGACCCAGTCCTACAGCAGATGAGCCAGCAGACATGTTGCGTCCCAATGCTTTCTGTAATCAGGAGCAGTGTTCTCCACTAGAGCAGAATAATCACTTCAAAATTTCCTCTGGAAATTTGGACAGTCCATATGCTGCTTCTTTTCAACGAGCGCATTGACTCTTGTCCAAGGTAATGCGCTATGTGGGGAATCAGGTGCCATGTGGGACTCGCCCAGTGTGTAGAGTAGAGGCCAGTGTGTAGAG
>NW_027015827.1:260249-274853 GCF_036934945.1 Oncorhynchus masou masou
CAGGGCCCTATAGAACCCTATTCCCTATATATAGTGCACTACTTTAGACAAGAGCCCTATAGAACCCTATTCCCTAAATATAGTGCACTACTTTAGACAAGAGCCCTATAGAACCCTATTCCCTAAATATAGTGCACTACTTTAGACAAGAGCCCTATAGAACCCTATTCCCTATATATAGTGCACTACTTTAGACCATATCCCTATAGAACCCTATTCCCTATATAGTACACTACTTTAGACCAGGACCCTATAAAACCCTATTCCCTATATATAGTGCACTACTTTAGACCAGAGCCCTATAGAACCCTATTCCCTATATAGTACACTACTTTAGACCAGATCCCTATAGAACCCTATTCCCTATATAGTACACTACTTTAGACCAGGACCCTATAGAACCATATTCTCTAGGCTTAATTCCTGAATGTTTCTACTAGACTAGAACATGAGCTTCACATTTCTTGTAGAAGAGTTGAATCAATATAATTATTTTAATCTCACAAAAACACGGCGGTTGGAACCAAAAAAATCTAAAATTTGGTCTCTGGTCTGATGTCCATTGCTCATGTTTCTTGGACACAGCAAGTCTCTTCTTATTATCGGTGAACTTTAGCAGTGGTTTCTTTGCAGCAATTTGACCATGAAGGTCTGATTCACCCAGTCTCCTCTAAACAGTTGAAATGTGTCTGTTACTTGAACTCTGTGAAGCTTTTATATTGGGCTGCAATTTCTGAGGGGCAGTTAAAACTCTACTGAACTGATCCTCTGCAGCAGAGGGAACTCTGGGTCTTCCTTTCCTGTGGCGGTCCTCATGAGAGACAGGTAACTCTAATGAACTTATCCTCTGCAGCAGAGGTAACTCTGGGTCTTCCTTTCCTGTGGCGGTCCTCATGAGAGCCAGTTTCAACACAGCGCTTGATGTTTTGCGACTACACTTGAAGAAACTTTTAAAGTTCTTGAAATGTTCAGGATTTACTGACCTTCAAGTCTTAAAGTAATGATGGACTGTCGTGTCTCTTTGCTTATTTGAGCTTTTCTTGCCACAATGTGGACTTGGTCTTTAACCAAATAAGTATGTCTTCTGTATACAACCCCTACCTTGTCACAACACAACTGATTGGTTCAAATGCATTAAGAATTACACAAATTAACTTTTAACAAGGCACACCTGTTAATTAAAACACATTCCAGGTGACTACCTCATGAAGCTGGTTGAGAGAATGCCAAGAGTGTGCAAAGCTGTTATCAAGTCAACGGGCTGGCTACTTTGATGAATCTCAAATATAAAATATATTTAGATTTGTTTAATAACACTTCGTCTTATTTAATAACATGATTCCTATTCCTGACCATTTCAGAGTTTTGATGTCTTCACTATTCAGTGTATAAAATAAAAGAAAAATGAGTAGGTGTGTCCCAAACTTTTGACTGATGTCATTTGGAACGCATATTTAAGGGTCAGTCACCTTTACTGGATCTGACAAGAACAAGATGCATCCGTGTTCCTCACTCAATATCGTCTCATTTCCCTCACGCTATTCCACACGAGCCCCAAGGCAAATACAATTAGGACGTTTACACACGGTGGCAAATGTATTATTGTGGAAGAGCCGGACGGACCTGGCATGTGAATGAGACTGTTGTCGTCAGACTGTCTGCTGTAACGTAACACTCGATTGGACCATCTGAGGTCATGTGACTGAGACTGGTGTTGTTAGACTGTCTGCTGTAACGCAACACCCTATTGGACAATCTGAGGTCATGTGACTGAGACTGGTGTTGTTAGACTGTCTGCTGTAACGGAACACTCGATTGGACAATCTGAGGTCATGTGACTGAGACTGGTGTTGTTAGACTGTCTGCTGTAACGGAACACCCTATTGGACAATCTGAGGTCATGTGACTGAGACTGGTGTTGTTAGACAGTCTGCTGTGACGTAACACCCTATTGGACAATCTGAGGTCATGTGACTGAGACTGGTGTTGTTAGACTCTCTGCTGTAACGCAACACCCTATTGGACAATCTGAGGTCATGTGACTGAGACTGGTGTTGTTAGACTGTCTGCTGTAACGGAACACTCGATTGGACAATCTGAGGTCATGTGACTGAGACTGGTGTTGTTAGACTGTCTGCTGTAACGGAACACCCTATTGGACAATCTGAGGTCATGTGACTGAGACTGGTGTTGTTAGACAGTCTGCTGTAACGGAACACTCGATTGGACAATCTGAGGTCATGTGACTGAGACTGGTGTCGTCAGACTGTCTGCTGTAACGGAACACTCGATTGGGCAATCTGAGGTCATGTGACTGAGACTGGTGTCGTCAGACTGTCTGCTGTAACGGAACACTCGATTGGACAATCTGAGGTCATGTGACTGAGAACGTGGTTGGAATATATTTCCCCCCCAAATACCTTTCTCTCTGTGTGTGTGTGTGTGTGTGTGTGTGTGTGTGTGTGTGTGTGTGTGTGTGTGTGTGTGTGTGTGTGTGTGTGTGTGTGTGTCAATGGAGAGAGGTGATATCAGCATCCAGCTAGAGGTACACTCTTAGAACCTTGGGTTCCAAAGGGTTCTTAGGCTGTACCCATAGGAGTAACCCTTGTTGGTTCCAAGTAGAACCCTTGTTGGTGCTAGGTAGAATCCTTGTTGGTTCCAGGTAAACCCCTTGTTGTTCCAGGTAGAACCATTGTTGGTTCCAGGTAAAACCCTTGTTGGTTCCAGGTAGAACCCATGTTGGTTCCAGGTAGAACCCTTGTTGGTTCCAGGTAGAACCCTTGTTGGTTCCAGGTATAACCTTTTTTGGTTCCAGGTAGAACCCTTGTTGGTTCCAGGTAGAACCCGTGTTGGTTCCAGGTATAACCTTTTTTGGTTCCAGGTAGAACCCTGGTTGGTTCCAGGTAGAACCCTTGTTGGTTCCAGGTATAACCTTTTTTGGTTCCAGGTAGAACCCTGGTTGGTTCCAGGTAGAACCAGTGTTGGTTCCAGGGCGAACCCTTGTTTGTTCCAGGTAGATAAAGCCATTGGACTGTAGAACCAGTCAGTATCTGGTGTGACCCCCATTTACCTCATGAAAACCAGTCAGTATCTGGTGTGACCATTTACCTCATGAAAACCAGTCAGTATCTGGTGTGACCATTTACCTCATGAAAACCAGTCAGTATCTGGTGTGACCCCCATTTACCTCATGAAAACCAGTCAGTATCTGGTGTGACCCCCATTTACCTCATGAAAACCAGTCAGTATCTGGTGTGACCCCCATTTACCTCATGAAAACCAGTCAGTATCTGGTGTGACCCCCATTTACCTCATGAAAACCAGTCAGTATCTGGTGTGACCCCCATTTACCTCATGAAAAACAGTCAGTATCTGGTGTGACCCCCATTTACCTCATGAAAACCAGTCAGTATCTGGTGTGACCCCCATTTACCTCATGAAAACCAGTTAGTATCTGGTGTGACCCCCAATTACCTCATGAAAACCAGTCAGTATCTGGTGTTACCCCCATTTACCTCATGAAAACCAGTCAGTATCTGGTGTGACCCCCATTTACCTCATGAAAACCAGTCAGTATCTGGTGTGAGCCCCATTTACCTCATGAAAACCAGTCAGTATCTGGTGTGACCCCCATTTACCTCATGAAAACCAGTCAGTATCTGGTGTGACGACCATTTGCCTCATGCAGTGTGACACATCTCCTTCACATAGAGTTGATCAGGCTGTTTGATTGTGGCCTGTGGAATGTTGTCCCACCCCTCTTCAATGGCTGTGAAAAGTTGTTGGATATTTGTCAGGAACTGGAACACACTGTCATACACGTCGATCCAGAGCATGCTCAATAATTGTCATGTCTGGTGAGTATGCAGGTCATGGAAGAACTGGGACATTTTCAGCTTCCAGTAATTGTGTCCAGATCCTTGCTACATGGGTCTGTGTATTATCCTGCTGAAACATGAGGTGATGGAGGAGGATGAATGACACAACAACAACGGGCCTCAGGATCTCGTCACGGTATCTCTGTGCATTCAAATTGCAATCGATAAAATACAATTGTGTTCGTTGTCTGTAGTTTATGCCTGCCCGCACCATAACCCCACCACCA
Organism: Oncorhynchus masou masou; assembly: GCF_036934945.1. Classification (NCBI taxonomy): domain Eukaryota; kingdom Metazoa; phylum Chordata; class Actinopteri; order Salmoniformes; family Salmonidae; genus Oncorhynchus; species Oncorhynchus masou. The sequence goes on from NW_027015827.1 coordinate 264,355, forward strand.
CCATGGGGCACTCTGTTCCACAACGTTGACATCAGCAAACCGCTCGCCCACACGACGCCGTACACATGATCTGAGGCCAGTTGGACGTTCTGCCAAATTCTCTAAAAGGATGTTGGAGGTGACTTATGGTAGATAAATTCACATTAAATTCTCTGGCAACAGCTCTGGTGGACATTCCTGCAGTCAACATGCCAACTGCAACGCTCCCTCAAAACTTGAGACTTCTGTGGCATTGTGTTGTGTGACAAAACTGCACATTTTAGAGTGGCCTTTTATTGTCTCCCAGCACAAGGTGCACCTGTGTAATGATCCCACTGTCAGCTTCAGGACGTTGCCACATCTGTCAGGTGGATGGATTACTCACTAACAGGGATGGAAAACATCAGTTTTTATTTTCATTTTTATGTGCATGTGAAACATTTCTGGGATGTTTTTATTTCAGCTCGTGAAACATGGAACCATGACTTTACATGTTGTGTTTATTATTCTCTATTCAGTGTAAAGACGCAGCTCATCAGTATAAATGCATACGGCCTTGAGCCTATAGGGAATAGTGGGTGTTTTGCAGCAGGATCTGTAGCGAATGTGATCAAATATAGCAAATCGACACGCCGCGTAAATATACTAATGAAATAGAGTTTCCCTTCCATGTATCTCATATACTCATCAGAATCCCCGAGGTATTTCTCGGGAATCTGAGGAAATAATCGTCCGATTGTTTGTTGTTTAAAGAGCCTTGTGACAGGCTGGTGGTTCCTCTTGCAGTCTGAGGGAGAATTGACACGGTTCATACCACATGATGTTTACATCTACTAAATGTCTTACAATCACTCTTCCTGTTATTTTTTTACTCGCGGAGGTCAACCGCTAGTTATATTCATCTCTGAAATGATCAGGGGGTTTTATCAAGGAGGCGCACAACACTAGGTCGTTTGTATTGCGTAGCCTTGTGACAGACTCGATGGGTTTTCTCACACATACAGTAGTAGCCTGAGGGATCCGATGCCATGACACAGCCAACTGTCTGACTGGAGTAGACAGGCAGTATGTGTCATGATGCGCTTTCGGGCTCAATGGTTGGCTGAGGGTGACGTGGGAGGAGACCGGGAGGTATTCCAGTGACACATTAAGATTCTAGAATCTGCAACCCTTCTAGAACACACATTCGAGAGACCTACAGTGGCCCGGAGGGTCAAACTCTTCAAACTCACCTGCTTTTAGATAGTTTCTACTTTACATTTCTTCTTCAGTTTTTTAGTTTTCGTTAGTCTGCTTCGTATCAACCCAAAATGACTCCCTGTTACCAAGTGCACTACCTTTGACCAGGGAATAGAATTGTATTTGTGACACAACCTATGATTTTTCTGAAAGGATCAAGGTGAATACAATCATCTGAAATTACTGTAGCCGCTTTCAGACACCCAGTGTGCTGCATTTCCCAAGGTGACTGGCTTTGATCCAACATTACTAGCAGCAACCCTCCCTGATCTTACTGTGGTGTGTCCCCAAGGTGACTGGCTTTGATCCAACATTACTAGCAGCAACCCTCCCTGATCTTACTGTGGTGTGTTCCCAAGGTGACTGGCTTTGATCCAACATTACTAGCAGCAACCCTCCCTGATCTTACTGTGGTGTGTCCCCAAGGTGACTGGCTTTGATCCAACATTACTAGCAGCAACCCTCCCTGATCTTACTGTGGTGTGTCCCCAAGGTGACTGGCTTTGATCCAACATTACTAGCAGCAACCCTCCCTGATCTTACTGTGGTGTGTCCCCAAGGTGACTGGCTTTGATCCAGCATTACTAGCAGCAACCCTCCCTGATCTTACTGTGGTGTGTCCCCAAGGTGACTGGCTTTGATCCAACATTACTAGCAGCAACCCTCCCTGATCTTACTGTGGTGTGTCCCCAAGGTGACTGGCTTTGATCCAACATTACTAGCAGCAACCCTCCCTGATCTTACTGTGGTGTGTTCCCAAGGTGACTGGCTTTGATCCAACATTACTAGCAGCAACCCTCCCTGATCTTACTGTGGTGTGTTCCCAAGGTGACTGGCTTTGATCCAACATTACTAGCAGCAACCCTCCCTGATCTTACTGTGGTGTGTTCCCAAGGTGACTGGCTTTGATCCAACATTACTAGCAGCAACCCTCCCTGATCTTACTGTGGTGTGTTCCCAAGGTGACTGGCTTTGATCCAACATTACTAGCAGCAACCCTCCCTGATCTTACTGTGGTGTGTTCCCAAGGTGACTGGCTTTGATCCAACATTACTAGCAGCAACCCTCCCTGATCTTACTGTGGTGTGTCCCCAAGGTGACTGGCTTTGATCCAACATTACTAGCAGCAACCCTCCCTGATCTTACTGTGGTGTGTCCCCAAGGTGACTGGCTTTGATCCAACATTACTAGCAGCAACCCTCCCTGATCTTACTGTGGTGTGTCCCCAAGGTGACTGGCTTTGATCCAACATTACTAGCAGCAACCCTCCCTGATCTTACTGTGGTGTGTTCCCAAGGTGACTGGCTTTGATCCAACATTACTAGCAGCAACCCTCCCTGATCTTACTGTGGTGTGTTCCCAAGGTGACTGGCTTTGATCCAACATTACTAGCAGCAACCCTCCCTGATCTTACTGTGGTGTGTTCCCAAGGTGACTGGCTTTGATCCAACATTACTAGCAGCAACCCTCCCTGATCTTACTGTGGTGTGTTCCCAAGGTGACTGGCTTTGATCCAACATTACTAGCAGCAACCCTCCCTGATCTTACTGTGGTGTGTTCCCAAGGTGACTGGCTTTGATCCAACATTACTAGCAGCAACCCTCCCTGATATTACTGTGGTGTGTCCCCAAGGTGACTGGCTTTGATCCAACATTACTAGCAGCAACCCTCCCTGATCTTACTGTGGTGTGTTCCCAAGGTGACTGGCTTTGATCCAACATTACTAGCAGCAACCCTCCCTGATCTTACTGTGGTGTGTTCCCAAGGTGACTGGCTTTGATCCAACATTACTAGCAGCAACCCTCCCTGATCTTACTGTGGTGTGTCCCCAAGGTGACTGGCTTTGATCCAACATTACTAGCAGCAACCCTCCCTGATCTTACTGTGGTGTGTTCCCAAGGTGACTGGCTTTGATCCAACATTACTAGCAGCAACCCTCCCTGATCTTACTGTGGTGTGTTCCCAAGGTGACTGGCTTTGATCCAACATTACTAGCAGCAACCCTCCCTGATCTTACTGTGGTGTGTTCCCAAGGTGACTGGCTTTGATCCAACATTACTAGCAGCAACCCTCCCTGATCTTACTGTGGTGTGTTCCCAAGGTGACTGGCTTTGATCCAACATTACTAGCAGCAACCCTCCCTGATCGTACTGTGGTGTGTCCCCAAGGTGACTGGCTTTGATCCAACATTACTAGCAGCAACCCTCCCTGATCTTACTGTGGTGTGTTCCCAAGGTGACTGGCTTTGATCCAACATTACTAGCAGCAACCCTCCCTGATCTTACTGTGGTGTGTCCCCAAGGTGACTGGCTTTGATCCAGCATTACTAGCAGCAACCCTCCCTGATCTTACTGTGGTGTGTTCCCAAGGTGACTGGCTTTGATCCAACATTACTAGCAGCAACCCTCCCTGATCTTACTGTGGTGTGTCCCCAAGGTGACTGGCTTTGATCCAACATTACTAGCAGCAACCCTCCCTGATCTTACTGTGGTGTGTCCCCAAGGTGACTGGCTTTGATCCAACATTACTAGCAGCAACCCTCCCTGATCTTACTGTGGTGTGTTCCCAAGGTGACTGGCTTTGATCCAACATTACTAGCAGCAACCCTCCCTGATCTTACTGTGGTGTGTCCCCAAGGTGACTGGCTTTGATCCAACATTACTAGCAGCAACCCTCCCTGATCTTACTGTGGTGTGTCCCCAAGGTGACTGGCTTTGATCCAACATTACTAGCAGCAACCCTCCCTGATCTTACTGTGGTGTGTTCCCAAGGTGACTGGCTTTGATCCAACATTACTAGCAGCAACCCTCCCTGATCTTACTGTGGTGTGTCCCCAAGGTGACTGGCTTTGATCCAACATTACTAGCAGCAACCCTCCCTGATCTTACTGTGGTGTGTTCCCAAGGTGACTGGCTTTGATCCAACATTACTAGCAGCAACCCTCCCTGATCTTACTGTGGTGTGTCCCCAAGGTGACTGGCTTTGATCCAACATTACTAGCAGCAACCCTCCCTGATCTTACTGTGGTGTGTCCCCAAGGTGACTGGCTTTGATCCAGCATTACTAGCAGCAACCCTCCCTGATCTTACTGTGGTGTGTTCCCAAGGTGACTGGCTTTGATCCAACATTACTAGCAGCAACCCTCCCTGATCTTACTGTGGTGTGTCCCCAAGGTGACTGGCTTTGATCCAACATTACTAGCAGCAACCCTCCCTGATCTTACTGTGGTGTGTCCCCAAGGTGACTGGCTTTGATCCAACATTACTAGCAGCAACCCTCCCTGATCTTACTGTGGTGTGTTCCCAAGGTGACTGGCTTTGATCCAACATTACTAGCAGCAACCCTCCCTGATCTTCTGTGGTGTGTTCCCAAGGTGACTGGCTTTGATCCAACATTACTAGCAGCAACCCTCCCTGATCTTACTGTGGTGTGTCCCCAAGGTGACTGGCTTTGATCCAACATTACTAGCAGCAACCCTCCCTGATCTTACTGTGGTGTGTTCCCAAGGTGACTGGCTTTGATCCAACATTACTAGCAGCAACCCTCCCTGATCTTACTGTGGTGTGTTCCCAAGGTGACTGGCTTTGATCCAGCATTACTAGCAGCAACCCTCCCTGATCTTACTGTGGTGTGTCCCCAAGGTGACTGGCTTTGATCCAACATTACTAGCAGCAACCCTCCCTGATCTTACTGTGGTGTGTTCCCAAGGTGACTGGCTTTGATCCAACATTACTAGCAGCAACCCTCCCTGATCTTACTGTGGTGTGTCCCCAAGGTGACTGGCTTTGATCCAACATTACTAGCAGCAACCCTCCCTGATCTTACTGTGGTGTGTTCCCAAGGTGACTGGCTTTGATCCAACATTACTAGCAGCAACCCTTCCTGATCTTACTGTGGTGGGTTCCCAAGGTGACTGGCTTTGATCCAACATTACTAGCAGCAACCCTCCCTGATCTTACTGTGGTGTGTCCCCAAGGTGACTGGCTTTGATCCAACATTACTAGCAGCAACCCTCCCTGATCTTACTGTGGTGTGTCCCCAAGGTGACTGGCTTTGATCCAACATTACTAGCAGCAACCCTCCCTGATCTTACTGTGGTGTGTCCCCAAGGTGACTGGCTTTGATCCAACATTACTAGCAGCAACCCTCCCTGATCTTACTGTGGTGTGTTCCCAAGGTGACTGGCTTTGATCCAACATTACTAGCAGCAACCCTCCCTGATCTTACTGTGGTGTGTCCCCAAGGTGACTGGCTTTGATCCAACATTACTAGCAGCAACCCTCCCTGATCTTACTGTGGTGTGTCCCCAAGGTGACTGGCTTTGATCCAACATTACTAGCAGCAACCCTCCCTGATCTTACTGTGGTGTGTCCCCAAGGTGACTGGCTTTGATCCAACATTACTAGCAGCAACCCTCCCTGATCTTACTGTGGTGTGTCCCCAAGGTGACTGGCTTTGATCCAACATTACTAGCAGCAACCCTCCCTGATCTTACTGTGGTGTGTTCCCAAGTGTTTGTCTCTCCTTCTCACCCTCCCAGTTCTCCCCTCTCTCTGTCTCTGTCTCTGAAAAGGAAGCTGGCCCATGCTAGATTCTTCCCTCTCGCCCTCCCAGTTGTCCACTCTCTCTGTCTCTGTCTCTGTATCTCTCTCTCTGTTGGGACTGAGGAGGCTGGTCCCTGCTAGTAGTAGATTCTTCCCTCCCTCCCTCTCTTTCTCTCTCTCTCTCTCACTCTCTCTGCTGGGACTGAGGAGGCTCGTCTCTGCTATTCGTAGATTCTTCCCTTTCACACTAATGTTCCCCCTCTCAGAGACAAAGGGGTTTGAAGACTGGAGGATTTGTCAGGCTCTGACACTCGCAGGCTATATTTCAACCCATCCATCTCTGTGAGATAATAGAGTACCCGGCCTTTTCAACGCCTTCAGGAGTGACCAGTTATCACAAGCCACCAGCTCCACCATTAATAAAACCAGGGGAAGGGGAGGAGGTGAAAGAGAAAGGGGGATATGAGGTGAACAGGGGGAGAAAGAAAGGGGCATGAAAAGGAGGAGGAGGGGAAGGAAGGATGAAAGGAAGGAAGAGCAAGAAAAAGGAAGGAAGGAAGGTTGAGAGATGGAGGGAAGGAATGAGAGATGGGAGGAATTAAGTCAGATACTATAGCTGTAGCAGTCAACAGCGTGATGGGTGATGGGTAACTTTGATCTAGATAAGAGAAACAAAGAAGAGGAGGGAGGGAGGGAGATAGAGGGAGGGAGATAAAGGGAGAGAGAGAGAGAGAGAGAGAGGGAGGGAGAGCACCCTGCCCTCCTCAACATCTCTTTGTTTACGAAGAGGTTAGATTTAACTCCATCACATCACGCCAGCAACCTGACGAGTAAGGAGAGGGGGACTGGGGGAGGGGATGAAGGGAGAGATGGGGGGGGGATGGGGAAGGATAGTAGAGGGTATATGATATAATTACAAGCTACGTTTTAACGGAAGAGATAAGCACCGGCATGAAACCCGAAAAATAAAATCAGTTTCCATGACCATGGGGCTGTTACTGTTAACACATGTGACCACCACACCGGCGCTCATGAAGTCAAACTCCACGTGACCATTGTCACGGTAACGAGGCTCCTCCAAGTTCTGATGCTGCTGATGGTTATTAGTAGCGTATCAAACCCAAACTTCTTTTCTAAATCATCATTAGAGTCATGCAGCCTTAGAATGTATTAAACATTAAAGACATCTGGCCCAACATTTGTATCACAACTAAAGTTACATGATCAACTCTAAATTAAACATTTAGGAGGATCTGTGTCTTTGTTAACCGCTCAACACAGAATAGCAGCTTGTTCGCACTCCCTCACATCGTTTAGAGAAAATATCCTTTCTATTTTATATCTTGTTTCTTTTAAACCTGTCTGAAAATAAATAACGGATTTTGTTTTTTGTGATGGTGTAGGTTATATTAAATAGATTTATCAGACTTTGTCGTGGTCTTCATATGGAGGAGACCAAGGTGCAGCGTGGTAGGCGTACATCCTACTTTATTAAACGAATGCAACACTGAACAAAAGGAACAAAATAACAAAAAACAGGCCACTAAACATAGAAAAACAACCCACAAAATACCCAAGGAATATGGCTACCTAAATATGGTTCCCAATCAGAGACAACGATAAACAGCTGCCTCTGATTGAGAACCAATCTAGGCAACCATAGACATATAAACCCCTAGACATACACCAACCCTTAGACAATACAAAAACCCCTAGACATAAAAAAAACCCAGACATACACCAACCCTTAGACAATACAAAAACCCCATAGACATACACCAACCCTTAGACAATACAAAAACCCCTAGACATACACCAACCCTTAGAAAATACAAAATCCCCTAGACATACACCAACCCTTAGACAATACAAAAACCCCTAGACATACAACAACCCCTAGACATACAACAACCCTTAGACAATACAAAAACCCCTAGACAATTCAAAAAAAACCTAGACAATACAAAACCCCCTAGACAACTCAAAACCCCCTAGACAATTCAAAAACCCCTAGACAATACAAAAACTAAGCCAACCACACCCTGACCTGACCAAAATAATAAAGAAAACCAAAGATAACTAAGGTCAGGGCGAGACAGACTTATAAAAATGTAGATGTTTCCGAGTTCTGGATGATTTGCTTAAAGGCTATGCCTGGAAACAACAACATATACTAAATGTGTTTATGTTAATTAACGGTCAATTTCCAACATAACGGCAGTTGTTTGCTTCACCGTCTGACAAAACATTTCATGACCACAACAGCCCTACGACGAGCACCACGATGCCCCTTCCACTCGTTCTCTACCCCCCGGGGCGGTGTTTCCAGCACACAGCTATGACCTCCTACAGCGGCCATGTTTTCTGTATTGTACTTCAAGCGATGTGTAGGCAGGTTGTTTTAGGATTCAAACCCTCTCAAACAGCCTCATTAATGCTGTTAGAGGAGGTGTGTTTCCACACTGATGTCATTTGTACCCTCGGACAAGGTAAAGTATTGGATCGTTCACCGACCAGAGTGATGATCCATTATCCCTATCTTTTATTAAATGAATGCAACCTTTGCTTTTCTACTGACAACACCGGGAGGCTTGATGGAGCTGAGGTCAGTAGGAGGTCAGCAGGAGGTCAGTAGGAGGTCAGTAGCTCAGACAGATGATGGAGCTGTGTTGTCTTGAGGAGGTCTGTAGGTCAGCAGGAGGTCAGTAGGAGGTCAGTAGGAGGTCAGCAGGAGGTCAGTAGGAGGTCTGTAGGAGGTCAGCAGGAGGTCAGTAGGAGGTCAGTAGGAGGTCAGTAGGTGGTCAGCAGGAGGTCAGTAGGAGGTCAGTAGGTGGTCAGTAGGTGGTCAGTAGGTGGTCAGTAGGAGGTCAGTAGGTGGTCAGTAGGTAGTCAGTAGGTCGTCAGTAGGAGGTCAGTAGGAGGTCAGTAGGTGGTCAGTAGGTGGTCAGTAGGAGATCAGTAGGAGGTCAGTAGGGGGTCAGTAGGAGGTCAGTAGGTGATCAGTAGGAGGTCAGTAGGGGGTCAGTAGGTGGTCAGTAGGTGGTCAGTAGGTAGTCAGTAGGTGGTCAGTAGGAGGTCAGTAGGAGGTCAGTAGGTGGTCAGTAGGTGGTCAGTAGGAGGTCAGTAGGTGGTCAGTAGGAGGTCAGTAGGAGGTCAGTAGGTGGTCAGTAGGTGGTCAGTAGGAGGTCAGTAGGAGGTCAGCAGGTGGTCAGTAGGTGGCCAGTAGGTGGTCAGTAGGAGGTCAGTAGGAGGTCAGTAGGTGGTCAGTAGGAGGTCAGTAGGTGGTCAGTAGGAGGTCAGTAGGAGGTCAGTAGGTGGTCAGTAGGTGGTCAGTAGGAGGTCAGTAGGAGGTCAGTAGGTGGTCAGTAGGTGGTCAGTAGGAGGTCAGCAGGTGGTCAGTAGGTGGTCAGTAGGAGGTCAGTAGGTGGTCAGTAGGAGGTCAGTAGGTGGTCAGTAGGTGGTCAGTAGGCGGTCAGTAGGAGGTCAGTAGCTCAGACAGATAGAGCCCCTGTCTACATTCCAGATTTCTATAACTGTTATCTTCATATTGACATGAGCTCAGAACAACGTGTGTTTCAAACATGGTCCTGTTTAATCAACTGCTGTGCTGATCTACGGACAGTTCATGACCTCTGTCGACAATAACATGTAGCTTAGAGTTATGCAACAATATGACATGCTAGCTTTTCAGTTCATAACTAGCTTACTGTTTCTTAACGAAGCAATTTGTTTTCTCCACTAAGATTTGTGTTGTGGTCTAGGGTTGTTCTTAGTTGAGGAAATGTAGCATGGCTAATTGCAGCATTGGTCTTGTCTGAAATCTGGCAACCTTGTTTTACCGTGGCTTGGTCTATGGCTAGCTAACTTTCTTTGCCTGTTTGTTAGCTCGCTAGCTTTCAGCTGACTGATGTTAGCATCTAGCCTGCAGAGGCTAGATGCTGGACAAATGTTAGCTAGCTACCTAGCTAATCAAAATATCTGTTTGCATTTATTGATTAATCTCAGCTTGAATATCACCATATATTGCTAGCTATTTACAGCAGCCTAGGTTTGTTCACATACACCTCGTATGACTGGCAGCATAGTGCAATCAGCTGTGTTGTTGCTGAGCAACCAACACGGTAAAAAAAAATATATATATATTAGCATTGTCAAAAATGCTACAAAAAGGTAGCACACCGTTGGTTCTTAATAATGGACAGAAATTAGCATGTGAGAGCGATACGTTACGAAAGTAGTCGAAACTGTCGCCCCCCTTTACAAGTGGAATTAAGTCCCCTTACAAACGCACCCTTTACAAATGTAGTTAGTCCCCTTACAAACGCCCCCTTTACAAATGTAGTTAGTCCCCTTACAAACGCCCCCTTTACAAATGTAGTTAGTCCCCTTACAAACGCCACCTTTACAAATGTAGTTAGTCCCCTTACAAACGCCCCCCTTTACAAATGTAGTTAGTCCCCTTACAAACGCCCCCTTTACAAATGTAGTTAGTCCCCTTACAAACGCCCCCTTTAGAAATGTAGTTTGTCCCCTTACAAACGCCACCTTTACAAATGTAGTTAGTCCCCTTACAAACGCCCCCCTTTACAAATGTAGTTAGTCCCCTTACAAATGCCCCTTTACAAATGTTTGTCCCCTTACAAACGCCCCTTTACAAATGTAGTTAGTCCCCTTACAAACGCCCCCTTTACAAATGTAGTTAGTCCCCTTACAAACGCCCCCTTTACAAATGTAGTT
>NW_027015828.1:0-10899 GCF_036934945.1 Oncorhynchus masou masou
CTCTCTCTGTTTCTCTCCTCACTCTAACCCTCTCCACCTCTCTGTTTCCTCCCTCTCTCCTCTATCTCCACCCTCTCTTTGTTTCTGTCCTCTCTCACCCCCTCTCTCTACCCCTCTCTCTGTTTCTGTTCTCTCTCTCTCTCCCTCTCTCTGTTTCTGTCCTCTCTCTCTCCCCTCTCTGTTTCTGTCCCTCTCTCTCCACTCCTCTCTCTGTTTCTGTCCTCTCTCTCCACCCCTCTCTCCACCCCTCTCTCAGTTTCTGTCTCTCTCTCTCCCACTCTCTCGGTTTCCTGTCCTCCTCTCTCCCTTCTCTCTCTGTTTCCTGTCCTTTCTCTCCACCCTCTCTCTGTTTCTGTCCTCTCTCTCCACCACTCTCTCTTTCTCTCCCCCTCCACCACTCTCTCTCTGTTTCTCTCCTCTCCCCTCCCTCTCTCTACCACTTTCTCTGTCTTTCTCTCCTCTCCACCCTCTCTCTTTCTCTCCCTGTTTCTCCCCCTCTCTCTCCACCACTCTCTCTCTCTTCACTCCTCTGTCTCCACCACTCACTCTTTCTCTCCCTCTCTCCACCCCTCTCTCCACTCCCTCTCTCTGTTTCTCTCCTCTCTTTCACCCTCTCTCTTCCACAACTCTCTCTGTTTCTCTCCTCTCCACCCTCTCTCTCCACCACTCTCTCTATTTCTCTCCTCGCTCCACCCCTCCCCTCCACCACTCTCTCTCTGTTCCTATCCTCTCTCTCCACCCCTCTCTCTTTCTCTCATCTCTCTCCCCCTCTCTCCACCACTCTCTCTCTTTCTCTCCTTCTCCCTCTCCCCACCACTCTCTGTTTCTATCTTCTCCCCCTCCACCCTCTGTTTCTCTCATCTCTCTCCACCACTCTCTCTCTGATTCCACTCTCTCTCCACCACTTTCTCTCTCCTCTCTCCTCCTCTCCACCACTCTCTCTCTGTTTCTCTAACCTCTCTCCCCCTCTCTCTCCACCACTCTCTCTCTCTGTTCTCCCCCTCTCTCCACCACTCTCTCTCTGTTTCTCTCCTCTTCCCCTCTCCACCACTCTCTCTCTCTGTTTCTCTCCTCTCTCTCCACCACTCTCTCTCTGTTTCTCTCCTCCCTCTCCACCACTCTGTTTCTGTTCTCTAACCTCATCCCTCTCTCCACCACTCTCTCTCTGTTTCTCCTCCCCTTCTCTCTCCACCACTCTCTTTTTTCTGTTTCTCTCCTCTCCTCTCCCCTCTCTCTCCACCACTCTCTGTTTCTCTCTGTCCACCCATTCTCTCCTCCTCACTCCACCACTCTCTCTGTTTCTCTCTCTCTCTCTCTGTTCTCTCCTCTCTCTCCCCCCTCTCTCTCCACCACTCTCTCTCTGTTTCTATCCTCTCTCTCCACCCCTCTCGCTTTCTCTCATCTCTCTCCCCTCTCTCTCCACCACTCTCTCTGTCTCTCCCTCTCTCCACCCCTCTCTCCACCACTCTTTCTGTTTTCTTCCTCTCTCTCTCCACCCCTCTCTCCACCTCTCCTCTCCCCTCTCTCTCCACCACTCTCTCTCTCTGTTTCTCCCCCTCTCTCTCCACCCATCTCTCTTTCACTCCTCTGTCTCCACCACTCTCTCTCTGTTTCTCTCCTCTCTCTCCACCCCCTCTCTGTTTCTCTCCTCTCTCCCCCCTCTCTCTCCACTCTCTCTCTCTCTTTCACTCCTCTGTTTCTCTAATCTCCCCTCTCTCTATCTCTGTTTTCTCTCCACCCTCTCTCTCCTATATTTCTCTCTCTCTCTCCACCACTCTCTCTCTGTTTCTCTCATCTCTCCAACCTCTCTCTCCACCACTCTCTCTCTGTCCTCTACTCTCTCTCCACCCCCTCTCTTCTCCACTCCCTCTCTCTCCACCACTCTCTCTGTTTCTCTCCTCTCTCTCCTCCAACAATCTCTCTCTGTTTTCTCTCTCTCTCTTTCCCCCTCTCTCTCCACCACTCTCTTTCTCTCTCCTCTCCTCCCTCTGTCTCCCACCACTCTCTCTGTTTCTCTCTCCTCTCTCTCCCTCTCTCTCCACCACTCTCTCTCTGTTTCTCTCCTCTCTCCACCCTCTCTCTCCACCCCTCTCTCTTTCTCCCTCTCTCTCTCCACCACTCTCTCTCTGTTTCTCTAATCTCCCCCTCTCTCTCTTCCACTCTATCTCTGTTTCTCTCCTCTTTCCACCCCTCTCTCTCCACCACTCTCTCTATATTTCTCTCCTCTCTCCACCCCCTCTCTCTCTCCTCTCTGTCCCCCTCTCTCCACCACTCTCTCTCTCAACTCTCTGTCTCCACCACTCTCTCTCTCTCTCTCCCTATCTCTCTCTCTCCACCACTTCTCTGTTTCTCTCATCTCTCCTCCCTCTCTCTCCACCACTCTCTCTCTGTTTCTCTCCTCTCTCCCCCTCTCTCTCCAACAATCTCTCTCTGTTTTCTTCCTCTCTCCTCCAGCCCTCTTCTTTCTCCCCCTCTCTCTCCACCACTCTCTCTCTCTTTTTCTCTCCTCTCCTTTCCCCTCTCCTCCACCACACTCTCTCTGTTTCTCTCTCTCTCTCCCTCTCTCCACCACTCTCTCTTTCTTTTTCCACCCTCTCTCTCAACCTCTCTCTCTCTTCCACTCTATCTCTGTTTCTCTCCCTCTTTCCACCCCTCTCTCTCCACCACTCTCTCTCTCCTTTCTCCACCTCCCTATCCTCTCTCTGTCTCTCTCCTCCACTCAACCTCTCTTTCCACCACTCTCTCTCTGTTCCTATACTCTCTCTCCACCACTCTCTCCTGTCATCTCTCCCTCTCTCCACCACTCCTCCTCTGTTTCTCTCCTCTCCCCCTCTCTCTCCAACAATCTCTCTCTGTTTTCTCCTCTCTCTCTCTTTCTCTCAACTCTCTCTCCACCACTCTCTCTCTGTTCCTATCTTCTCCACTCCACCTCTCTTTTCTCTCTCTCTCTCTCTCTCTCCACCACTCTCTCTCTTTCTCTCAACCCCCCTCTCTTTCTCCTTCTCTCTCTCCACCACTCTCTCTCTGTTTCTCTCCTCTCTCCCCCCTCTCTCCACCCCTTCTCTTGTTTCTCTGTTTCTCTCCCTCTCTCTCCACCCCCTCTCTCTCTCTCCTTCTCCCCCTCTCTCCACCACCCCTCACTCCTCTCCACCACTCTCTCTTTTTTTCTTCTCAACCTCTCTCCACGACTCTTTTCTCTGTTCCTATCCCTCTCTCCACCCCTTTTTTCTCTCATCTTCTCTCTCCTCTCTCCCCACTCTCTCTGTTTCTCTCCCCTCTCTCTCCACCCCTCTCCACTCCACCACTCTCTCTGTTTTCCTCTCTCCACCACTCTCTTGTTTCTCTCATCTCTCTCCACCACTCTCTTTGTTTCTGTCTCTCTCCCCCTCTCTCTCCACCCCTCTCTCTGTTTCTGTTCTCCTCTCTCTCCCTCTCTCTCCACCACTCTCTCTTTTTTTCTTCCTCTCTCTCAACCCCTCTTTCTTTCTCTCTGTCCTCTCCTCTCCACCCTCTCTCTGTTTCTGTTTCTCTCCACCCTCTCTCCACCCCTCTCAGTTTCTCTCCCTCTCTCTCCACCACTCTCTCTCGGTTTCTGTCCTCTCCTCTCCACCCCTGTCCTTTCTCTCCTCTCTGTTTCTCCTCTCTCCACCACTCTCTCTTCTTTCACTCCTCTGTCTCCACCACCTCTCTCTGTTTCCTCCTCTCAACCTCTCTCCACCACTCTCTCTCTCTGTTCCTATCCTCTCTCTCCACCCCTCTCTTTTCTCTCATCTCTCTCCCCTCTCTCCACCACTCTCTCTGTTTCACTCCTCTGTCTCCCCCTCTCTCTCTGTTTTCCCCTCTCTCTCCACCCCTCTGTTTCTCCCTCTCTTTCACCCTCTCTCCACCACTCTCTCTGTTTCTCTCCCTCTCCCCCTCTCTCTCCACCACTCTCTCTGTTTCTCTCTCCACCCCTCTCTCCACCACTCTCTCTGTTTCTCTCCTCTCTCTCCACCACTCTCTCTGTTTCTCATCTCTCTCCACCACTCTCTCTGTTTCTCTTCTTTCTCCCCTCTCTCTCCACCCACTCTCTCTGTTTCTATCTTTCTCCCCTCCACCCCTCTCTCTTTCTTCTCTCCTCTTTCTCCACCACTCTCTCTCTCTGTTTCTCCCCTCTCTCTCCACCACTCTCTCTCTCTTTCTCTCCTCCTCTCTCTCCCCACTCTCTCTCCCCCACTCTCCACTTGCTCTGTTTCTCTCCTCTCTCTCCACCCCTATGTTTCTCTCTCTCTCTCTCTCTTTAGTTTTCTCTCTTCTTTATCATCACCACCACTATCTATCTCCTCCTCTTTACTCCCCCTCTGTAATCTGCCATCCTTAGTGAGATGGTGAGGGACTAACGTGTGTTGAGCTGAGTTGACCCTGTGACCGATGGCCCCACGATGGCCCCCAAATCAGTAGCTCAATTAGTGCAGCGAACGGACTCCTCTTTGCCCAGGCCTGACACCTCCCCTCCCAGCCTCCTCTGTCTCTGACACCACCCTATCCTCTACCTCTCCCCACAGGACCAGCACCCAGGCAGTGGGTGTCCACATCACATCCCTATCTATCTCATTGAGGAGAGAAGAGGAGTGACAGGCTTCAACAGAGAGATGTTCCTGGTCCTATACATACCTCCTCACCAGAAGCACAATGCTACCACCTTATCTTCAGACAGTCCAGCATTCCCACACTGCCAAGTGTTCTCTGTGTTGTCTTGTGTTCCCCAGTGACACAGTCTATTTATCAATCAGTTCTGACCTCCTCCACATCCACTTACTGTCTGTCTGGAGATAGTCAGGGTTGTCTTTCTCTCTACCAAGTCAAATAAACGTTCATGTGTGTGTGTGTGTGTGTGTGTGTGTGTGTGTGTGTGTGTGTGTGTGTGTGTGTGTGTGTGTGTGTGTGTGTGTGTAAATAATCCCCTTCAAAAGGATTATATTCAAAGCAGGTACTGCTACAGTAAAATGGCCTCAGACTCGAACTGAAGCATTTCTTTTGGAGTCCCACTTCCCCATTCAAAACACTGTCACTGTTGTTCTCACTTTTTCCTTATCTCACTACTGCATTGCCTGACAGAGATGTTTCATAGTTTGGTAAGGATTGGGGATTGTGTCGTCACTGAGGTCAAAGCTTTGTGATCATGCAGCTTCTAGGCAGCAGATAGTGACTCCTTATTTCAGACTGATTCGAAACATTGATTCTGGTACCAGTAATGTGGAATCAGAAACCTGGAAAATGGATCATCACAGGACAAAAGTGTCATCAACAGATATTCTCTCTCTCTTTCTGTAACTCTCTCCCCACCTTCTCTCTTTCTGTAACTCTCTCTCCCACCTTCGCTCTCTCTGTAACTCTCCCCCCACCTTCTCTCTTTCTGTAACTCTCTCCCCACCTTCTCTCTTTCTATAACTCTCTCTCCCCCTTCTCTCTTTCTGTAACTCTCTCTCCCCACCTTCTCTCTTTCTGTAACTCTCTCTCCCCATCTTCTCTCTTTCTGTAATTCTCTCTAAACCTTCTCTCTTTCTGCAACTCTCTATCCAGACCTTCTCTCTTTCTGTAACTCTCTATCCAGACCTTCTCTCTTTCTGTACATCTCTCCCCCACCTTCTCTCTTTCTGTAACTCTCTCTCCCCACATTCTCTCTTTCTGTAACTCTCTCCCACCTTCTCTCTTTCTGTAACTCTCTCCCCACATAATCTCTCTTTCTGTAACCCTCTCCCCCCACCTTCTCTCTTTCCTAACTCTCTCCCAAAATCTCTCTCTTCCTGTAACTCTCTCCCACCTTCTCTCTTTCTGTAACTCTCTCTCCCCACCTCTCTTTCTGTAACCTCTCCCCACCCTCTCTCTGTTCCTATAACTCTCTCCCCACCTTCTCTCTTTCTGTAATTTCTCCCCACCTCTCTCTTTCTGTTTCTCTCCCCACCTTCTCTCTTTCTGTAACTCTCTCTCCACCACTTCTCTCTTCCTGTAAGTCTCTCTCCCACCTTCTCTCTTTCTGTAACTCTCTCTTCCACCTTCTCTTTCTGTAACTCTCTCCCAACCTCTCTCTTTTTTCTGTACCTCTCTCACCCTTCTCTCTTTCTGTAATTCTCTCCCCACCACAATTTCTTCTGTAACTTCTCTCCCACCTCTCTCTCTTTCTCTGTAACTCTCTCTCCCCACCTTCTCTCTTTCTGTAACTCTCTCTCCCCACCTTCTCTCTTTCTGTAACTCTCCCTCTCCCCACCTCTCTCTTTCTCCCACCTCTTCTCTCCTATCCCTTCTCTCTTTCTGTAACTCTCCACCCCTCTTCTGTAACTTCTCTCTTTCTTAACTCTCTCCCCACCTTCTCTCTTTCTGTAACTCTCTCTCTCCACCTTCTCTCTTCCTGTAACCTCTCTCCCCACCTTCTCTCTTTCTGTAACTCTCTCCCACCTTCTCTCTTTCTGCAACTCTCTATTCAGACCTTCTCTCTTTCTGTAACTCTCTCTCCCAACCTTCTCTCTTTCTGTACCTCTCTCTCCCCACCTTCTCTCTTTCTGTAACTCTCTCCCCCACCTTCTCTCTTTCTGTAACTATCTCACCCCACCTACTCTCTTTCTGTTTCTCTCTCCCCACCATTCTCTCTTTCTGTAACTCTCTCCACCACCTTCTCTGTTTCTGCTCCCCTCTCTCTCCACCACTCTTCTCTCTGTTCTGTAACTCTCTCTCCCCACCTTCTCTCATTCTGTAACTCTCTCTCCCCACCTTCTCTCTTTCTGTAACTCTGCCCACCTTCTCTCTTTCTGCAACTCTCTATCCAGACCTTCTCTCTTTCTGTAACTCTCTCCCCACAATCTCTCTTTGAGATGGTAACTCTCTCTCCCCACCTTCTCTCTTTCTGTAACTCTGTCTCCCCACATTCTCTTTTTCTGTAACTCTCTCTCCCCACCTTCTCTCTTTCTGTAACTCTCTCTGCCCACCTTCTCTCTTTCTGTAACTCTCTCCCACCTTCTCTCCTTCTGCAACTCTCTATCCAGACCTTCTCTCTGGGTGTAACTCTCTCTCCCTACCTTCTCTCTTTCTGTACCTCTCTCTCCCCACCTTCTCTCTTTCTCTAACTCTCTCCCAGAAGCACTGTAATCTCTCTCTTTCTGTAACTCTCAACCCCACCTTCTCTCTTTCTGTAACTATCTCACCCGACCTTCTTTCTTTCTGCAATTCTCTCCCCAGACTTCTCTCTTTCTGTAATTCTCTCCCCACCTTCTCTCTTTCTGTAATTCTCTCCCCACCTTCTCTCTTTCTGTAACTCTCTCCCCCACAATCTCTCTTTCTGTAACTCTCTCTGTAATGATCCCCCCTTCTCTCTTTCTGTAACTCTCTCCCCACCTTCTCTCTTTCTGTAACTCTCTTTCCCACCTCTCTTTCTGTAACTCTCTGCTCTCACCTTCTCTCTTTCTGTACCTCTCTCCCAGAGATGTCTCTCTTTTGGTAACTCTCTCCCCACCTTCTCTCGTTCTGTAACTCTCTGATCCCACCTTCTCTCTTTAGTAACTCTATCTCAGACTGATTCAAACATCTTTCTGTAACAGTAATCTGGAATCCACACCTTGGATCTCTTTCTGTAAGTGTCTCCCACCTTCTCTTCTTTCTGTAACTCTCTCCCCACCTTCTCTCTTTCTGTAACTCTCTCCCACCTTCTCTTCTGTAACTCTCTCCCCACCTTCTCTCTTTCTGTAACTCTCTCCCCACCTTCTCTCTTTCTGTAACTCTCTCCCCACCTTCTCTCTTTCTGTAACTCTCTCACCCCACCTTTCTCTTTCTGTAATTCTCTCCCCCACCTTCTCTCTTCTGTAATTCTCTCTTTCTGAAACCTCTCAAAATCTCTTTCTGTAACTCTCTCCCCACCTTCTCTCTTTCTGTAACTCTCTATCCCACCTTCTCTCTTTCTGTAACATCTTCCCCCCACCTTCTCTCTTTCTGGCAACTCTCTATCCCACCTTCTCTCTTTCTGTAACTCTCTCTCCCACTTCTCTCTTTCTGTACCTCTCTCTCCCCCACCTTCTTCTTTCTGCAACTCTCTCCCCACATTCTCTTTCTGTAACTCTCTCTCCCACCTCTCTTTCTGTAACTCTCTCCCCACCTTCTCTCTTTCTGTAACTCTCTCCCCCACCTTCTTTCTGTAACTCTCTCACCACCTTCTCTTTCTGTAACTCTCTATCCAGACCTCTCTCTTCTGCAACCTCTCTCTCCCAACCTTCTCTTCTGTACCTCTCTCTCCCCACATTCTCTCTTTCTCTAACTCTCTCCCCACCTCTCTTTCTGTAACTCTCTCCCCCACCTCTCTTTCTGTCCTCTCACCCCACCTTACTCTCTTTCTGTAATTCTCTCCCCACCTTCTCTTTCTGTAATTCTCTCCCTCACCTTCTCTCTTTCTGTAATTCTCTCCCCACCTTCTCTCTTTCTGTAACTCTCTCCCCCACCTTCTCTCTTTCTGTAACTCTCTCACCTTCCCCTAAATTCTCTCTTTCTGTAATTCTCTCCCCACCTTCTCTCTTTCTGTAACTCTCTCTCCCCACCTTTCTCTCTTTCTGTAACTCTCTCTCCCCACCTCTCTCTTTCTGTAACTCTCTCCCACCTTCTCTCTTTCTGTAACTCTCTCCCCATCCTGACCTTCTCTCTTTCTGTTACTCTTTCTCCCAAACTTTCTCTTTCTGTAACTCTCTCTCCCCACCTTCTCTCTTTCTGTAACTCTCTCCCCCACCTTCTCTTTCTGTAACTCTCTCCCTTCTCTTTCTGTAACTCTCTCCCCCACCTCTCTTTCTGTAATTCTCTCCCCACCTTTCTCTCTTTCTGTAACTCACCCTCTCCCCACCTTCTCTCTTTCTGTAACTCTCTCTCCCACATTCTTCTTTCTGTAACTCTGTCTCCCCACATTCTCTCTTTCTGTAACTCTTCCCCACCTTCTCTCTTTCTGTAACTCATCCCAACTTCTCTCTTTCTGTAACTCTCTCACCCCACCTTCTCTCTTTTCTGTAACTCTCTCCCCACCTTTCTTTCGTATTTCTCCCACATAATCTCTCTTCTGTTCTCCCCCACCTTCTCTCTTTCTGAAACTCTCTCCCCAAAATCTCTTTCTGTAACTCTCTCCCCACCTTCTCTCTCTTTCTGTAACTCTCTCTCCCCACCTTCTCTCTTTCTGTAACTCTCTCTCCCCACCTGCTCTCTTTCCGTAACTCTCTCCCCAACTTCTCTCTTTCTGTAACTTTCTCCCCACCTTCTCTCTTTCTGTAACTCTCTACCCACCTTCTCTCTTTCTATAACTCTCTCTCTCCACCTTCTCTCTTCCTGTAAGTCTCTCCCCCACCTTCTCTCTTTCTGTAACTCTCTCCCACCTTCTCTCTTTCTGCAACTCTCTATTCAGACCTTCTCTCTTTCTGTAACTCTCTCTCCCAACTTCTCTCTTTCTGTACCTCTCTCCCACCTTTCTCTTTCTGTAACTCTCTCCCCACCTTCTCTCTTTCTGTAACTATCTCACCCCACCCACTCTCTTTCTGTAATGATCTCCACATTCTCTCTCTTTCTGTAACTCTCACCACCTTCTCTCTTTCTGCAACTCTCTATCCAGACCTCTCTTTCTGTGTCTCTCTCCCCACCTTTCTCATTCTGTAACTCTCTCTCCCACCTTCTCTCTTTCTGTAACTCTCCCACCTTCTCTCTTTCTGCAACTCTCTATCCAGACCTTCTCTCTTTCTGTAACTCTCTCCCCACAATCTTCTTTCTGTAACTCTCTCTCCCCACCTCTCTTCTTCTGTAACTCTGTCTCCCCACCTTCTCTTTTTCTGTAACTCTCTCTCCCCACCTCTCTCTTTCTGCAACTCTCTCTCCCCACCTTCTCTTTCTGTAACTCTCTCCCACCTTCTCTCCTTCTGCAACTCTCTATCCAGACCTTCTCTCTTTCTGTAACTCTCTCCCAACCTTCTTTCTGTACCTCTCTCTCCCACCTTCTCTTTCTCTAACTCTCTCCCCCCACCTTCTCTCTTTCTGTAACTCTCTCCCCCACCTTCTCTCTTTCTGTAACTATCTCACCCGACCTTCTTCTTTCTGTAATTCTCTCCCCACCTTCTCTTCTGTAATTCTCTCCCCACCTTCTCTCTTTCTGTAATTCTCTCCCCACCTTTCTCTTTCTGTAACTCTCTCCCAACAATCTCTCTTTCTGTAACTCTCTCTCTCCCCACCTTCTCTGTTTCTGTAACCTCTCCCCACCTTCTTCTCTGTAACTCTGCCCACCGTCTCTCTTTCTGTAACCTCTGCCCCCACCTTCTCTCTTTCTGTAACTCTCCCCACATTCTCTCTTTCTGTAACTCTCTCCCACCTTCTCTCGTTCTGTAACTCTCTCTCCCCACATTCTCTTTCTGTAACCCTCTCCCATTCTCTTTCTGTAACCCTCTCCCACCTTCTCTCTTCTGTAACTCTCTCTCCACCTTCTCTCTTTCTGTAACTCTCTCCCCCACTTTCTGTAACTCTCTCCCCACCTTTTCTCTGTAACTCTCTCCCCTCTTTCTGTAACATTCTCTTTCTGTAACTCTCTCCCCCACCGTCTCTCTTCTGTAACTCTCTCACCCCACCTTCTCTCTTCTGTAATTCTCTCCCCACCTCTCTTTCTGTAATTCTCTCCTTACCTTCTCTCTTTCTGTAATTCTCTCCCCACCTTCTCTCTTTCTGTAACTCTCCCACCTCTCTTTCTGTAACACTTTCCCACCTTCTCTCTTTCTGCAACTCTCTATCCAGACCTTCTCTCTTTCTGCAACTCTCTCTCCCAAACTTCTCTCTTCTGTACCCTCTCTCCCCACCTTTCTCTCTTTTCTCTAACTCTCTCCCCACTTCTCTCTTCTGTAACCTCTCCCCCACCTTCTCTCT
>NW_027015829.1:2500-10893 GCF_036934945.1 Oncorhynchus masou masou
ATATAGTATACACCAGGGTTTATCCAAGCTCAGTGCAGGCTCTATAGTATACACCAGGGTTCATCCAAGCTCAGTGCAGGCTATATAGTATACACCAGGGGTCATCCAGGCTCAGTGCAGGCTATATAGTATACACCAGGGTTTATCCAGGCTCAGTGCAGGCTCAGTGCAGGCTCAGTGCAGGCTATATAGTATACACCAGGGGTCATCCAGGCTCAGTGCAAGGTCATACAGGCTATTTCGTATACACCAGGGGTCATCCAGGCTCAATGCAGGCTCAGTGCAGGTTATATAGTATACACCAGGGGTCATCCAGGCTCAGTGCAAGGTCATACAGTCTATTTCGTATACACCAGGGGTCATCCAGGCTCAGTGCAGTCTATATAGTATTCACCTGTGGTTATCCAGGCTCAGTGCAAGCTATACAGGCAAAACTGCTCCAGCTCCTTCAAGTTGGATGGGTACCGCTGGTGTACAGCAATCTTTAAGTCATACCACAGATTCTCAATTGGAATGAGGTCTGGGCTTTGAAAGAGCCATTCAAAGAGAATATTTTCCAAGATGGCGTAGCAGTCAGGCTCCTTTGCTTTCATCTTGTCGTGTCCCGTGTATATATATTTTTTCTTCGCATTTTCTGCATATATATTTTTAAAATATTTTTTTTTAACCTCAACTTCAACATGCTCTCCTGCAACCCGCCCCACCCAATGTCGTATGGATCTGCTATTTTCTTTACTCGAACCGGAACCCTCAACAGAAGCTAGCCAGTTAACTAGCTACTAGCTAGTCGTCAGCTAGCCACTGCTAGCGGTGATCAGCCAACCAGGCCTGGCAGCTCCTGCCAGTCTGCACAGCGATTCAACCCAGAGCATACCGACTTCTTTTTCTCCACATCTCCAGATTCCTACCATAAGCTCTGAACCTTTCCACCTGGATCATCACAGCTAGCTAGCTGCCACCCGAGTGGCTACTCCTGGATAACGTCACTGTCCCGAAGCAAGCACCAATTAACCTGGAGCTAGCCACTCCCATTCCCCAGATGCTCTCATTTGTTGACTTCTGCCTTGGTTTCATGCATGTTAACATTAGAAGCCTCCTCCCTAAGTTGGTTTTATTCACTGCCAACCCGGATGTCCTAGCCATGTCTGAATCCTGGCTCATGAAGGACACCAAAAATCCTGAAGTTTCCATCCCAAACTATAACATTTTCTGACAAGATAGAACTGCCAAAGGGGGAGGAGTTGCAATCTACTGCAGAGATAGCCTACAGATTTATGTCTTACTATCCAGGTCTGTACCCAAACAATTCAACCTTCTACTTTTAAAATCCACCTTTCCGGAAACAAGTCTCTCACCGTTACCGCTTTCTATAGCCCACCTACTGCCCCAGCTGTGCCCCGGACACCATATGTGAATTGATTTCCCCCATCTATCTTCAGAGCTTCTACTGTTAGGTGACCTAAACTGGGTCATACATAACACCCCGGCCGACCTACAATCTAAGCTAGATGCCATCAATTGCACACAAATTGTCAATGAACCTACAACCCTAAATCCATAAACACGGGCACCCTCATAGATTTCATCCTGACCAACTTGCCTCCAAGTTTTTTTAAATGCCTTCCTAACCATCTTAAATAAGCATGCCCCTCTCAAAAAATGTACAGATATAGCCCTTGGTTCACTCCAGACCTATCTGCCCTTGGCCAGCACATAAACATCCCGTGGCCTACTGCATTAGCATCGAATAGCCACCGTGATATGCAACTTTTCAGGAAAGTTAGGAAAGCAAAGGCTAGCTTTTTCAAACAGAAATGTGCATTCTGTAGCACAAACTCCAAAACGTTCTCGGAAAACTGTAAAGTCCATGGAGAATAAGAACACCTCCTCCCAGCTGCCCACTGCTCTGAGTCTAGGAAACACTGTCACCACTGATAAATACACTGTAAAGTCCATGGAGAATAAGAACACCTCCTCCCAGCTGCCCACTGCTCTGAGTCTAGGAAACACTGTCACCACTGATAAATACACTGTAAAGTCCATGGAGAATAAGAACACCTCCTCCCAGCTGCCCGCTGCTCTGAGTCTAGGAAACACTGTTACCACTGATAAATACACTGTAAAGTCCATGGAGAATAAGAACACCTCCTCCCAGCTGCCCGCTGCTCTGAGTCTAGGAAACACTGTTACCACTGATAAATACACTGTAAAGTCCATGGAGAATAAGAACACCTCCCTCCCAGCTGCCCACTGCTCTGAGTCTAGAAACACTGTTACCACTGATAAATACACTGTAAAGTCCATGGAGAATAAGAACACCCTCCCAGCTGCCCACTGCTCTGAGTCTAGGAAACACTGTTACCACCGATAAATACACTGTAAAGTCCATGGAGAATAAGAACACCTCCTCCCAGCTGCCCACTGCACTGAGTCTAGGAAACACTGTTACCCACTGATAAATACACTGTAAAGTCCATGGAGAATAAGAACACCTCCTCCCAGCTGCCCACTGCTCTGAGTCTAGGAAACACTGTCACCACTGATAAATACACTGTAAAGTCCATGGAGAATAAGAACACCTCCTCCCAGCTGCCCACTGCACTGAGTCTAGGAAACACTGTCACCACTGATAAATACACTGTAAAGTCCATGGAGAATAAGAACACCTCCTCCCAGCTGCCCACTGCTCTGAGTCTAGGAAACACTGTTACCACCGATAAATACACTGTAAAGTCCATGGAGAATAAGAACACCTCCTCCCAGCTGCCCACTGCACTGAGTCTAGGAAACACTGTTACCACTGATAAATACACTGTAAAGTCCATGGAGAATAAGAACACCTCCTCCCAGCTGCCCACTGCTCTGAGTCTAGGAAACACTGTTACCACCGATAAATACACTGTAAAGTCCATGGAGAATAAGAACACCTCCTCCCAGCTGCCCCTGCTCTGAGTCTAGGAAACACTGTCACCACTGATAAATACACTGTAAAGTCCATGGAGAATAAGAACACCTCCCTCCCAGCTGCCCACTGCTCTGAGTCTAGGAAACACTGTCACCACTGATAAATACACTGTAAAGTCCATGGAGAATAAGAACACACTCCTCCCAAGCTGCCCGCTGCACTGGTCTAGGAAACACTGTCACCACTGATAAATACACTGTA
The DNA here is from genome assembly GCF_036934945.1 of Oncorhynchus masou masou. NCBI lineage: Eukaryota > Metazoa > Chordata > Actinopteri > Salmoniformes > Salmonidae > Oncorhynchus > Oncorhynchus masou. The sequence goes on from NW_027015829.1 coordinate 5,667, forward strand.
AAGTCCATGGAGAATAAGAACACCTCCTCCCAGCTGCCCACTGCTCTGAGTCTAGGAAACACTGTCACCACTGATAAATACACTGTAAAGTCCATGGAGAATAAGAGCACCTCCTCCCAGCTGCCCACTGCTCTGAGTCTAGGAAACACTGTCACCACTGATAAATACACTGTAAAGTCCATGGAGAATAAGAACACCTCCTCAGCTGCCCACTGCTCTGAGTCTAGGAAACACTGTCACCACTGATAAATACACTGTAAAGTCCATGGAGAATAAGAACACCTCCCTCCCAGCTGCCCACTGCTCTGAGTCTAGGAAACACTGTTACCACCCGATAAATCCACAAAAATTTAGAATTTCAACAAGCATTCTTCTACGGCTGGCTGGCTACCCCTACCCGGTCAACAGCCCTGCACCCCACAGCAACTTGCCCAGAAGCCTCGTCCATTTCTCCTTCACCCAAATCCAGATACCTGATGTTCTGAAAGAGCTGCAAAATCTGGACCCCTACACATCAGCCGGGCTAGACAATCTGGACCCTCTCTTTCTAAAATTATCCGCAATTGTTCCAACCCCTATTACTAGCCTGTTCAACCTCTCTTTCATATCATCTGAGATCCCCAAAGATTGGAATGCTGCCTCGCTCATCCCCCTCTTCAAAGGGAGACACTCTAGACCCAAACTCTTACAGACCTATATCCATCCTACCCTGCCTTTCTAAGGTCTTGAAAGCCAGTTAACAAACAGATCACCGACCATTTAGAATCCCACCATATCCTCTCCACTATGCAATATGCTTTGCGATCTGGTCACAGGTGCACCTCAGCCACCCTCAAGGTCCTAAACGATATCATAACCACCATCGAAAGAGACAATACTGTGCAGCTGTATTCATCAACCTGGCCAAGGCTGTCGACTCTGTCAATCACCACATTCTTATTGGCAGACTCAACAGCCTTGATTTCTCAATGCGTCTCAGTGTGTCAAATCAGAGGGCCTGTTGTCTGGACCTCTGGTAGTCTCTATGGGAGTGCAAAGGGGTTCAATTCTCGGGCCGACTCTTTTCTCTGTATACATCAATGATGTCACTCTTGCTGCTGATGAGTCTCTGATCCCACCTCTCGTGAACGACACCATTCTGTATACTTCTGGTCCTTCTTTGGACACCGTGGCCTCCAACTGCTCTTAAATGCAAAACTAAATGCTCTTCAACTGGTCGCTGCACATGCCTGCCCGTCAGCATCACTACTCTGGACAGTTCTGACTGTATACTCTCCATCCAGACTCATTAAACATCTCCAATCCAAAACTAAATCTAGAATTGGCTTCCTATTTTGCAACAAAGCATCCTTCACTCATGCTGCCAAACATACCCTCGTAAAACTGACTATCCTACCGATCCTCGACTTCAGCGATGTTATTTACAAAATAGCCTCCAACACTCTACTCAGCAAACTGGATACAGTCTATTACAGTGCCATCCGTTTTGTCACCAAAGCCCCATATACCACCCACCACTGTGAACTGTACGTTCCCGTTGGCTGGCCTTCACTACATATTCTTCGCCAGACCCACTGGCTCCAGGTCCTCTATAAGTCTTTGCTAGGTAAAGCTCCGCTTTATCTCAGCTCACTGGTCACCATAACAACACCCACCCGTAGCATGCACTCCATCAGGTATATCTCACTGGTCATCCACACAGCCAACACCCACTTTGGCCGCCTTTCCTTCCAGTTCTCTGCTGCCAATGACTGGAACGAATTGCAAAATTCTGAAGTTGGAGACTTATATCTCCCTCATTGACTTTAAGCATCAGCTATCTGAGCAGCTAACCGATCGCTGCAGCTGTACATAGCCCATCTGTATTAGCCCACCCAACTACCTACCTCATCCCCATATTGTTTTTATTTACTTTGTGCTCTTTTGCACACCAGTATTTCTACTTGCACATCTTCATCTGCACATCTATCACTTCAGGGCCTGTTTATTGCCTTACCTCCTTATTCCATTTGCACACACTGTTATTAGACTTTTCTATTGTCAAATCAAATCAAATCAAATTTTAATTGTCACATACACATGGTTAGCACAGATGTTAATGCGAGTGTAGCGAAATGCTTGTGCTTCTAGTTCCGACATTTTGACATAATAACCAACGAGTAATCTAGCTAACAATTCCAAAACTACTACCTTATACACACAAGTATGAAGGGATAAAGAATATGTACATAAATATATGAATGAGTGATGGTACAGAGCAGCATAGGCAAGATGAAAGATGGTATCAGTACAGTATATACATATGATATGAGTATGTAAACAAAGTGGCATAGTTTAAAGTGGCTAGTGATACATGTATTACATAAAGATGCAGTAGATTATATAGAGTACAGTATATATGTATACATATGAGATAAATAATGTAGGGTATGTAAACATTATATTAGGTAGCATTGTTTAAAGTGGCTAGCGATATATTTTACATCAATTCCCATCAATTCCCATTATTAAAGTGGCTGGAGTTGAGTCAGTGTGTTGGCAGCAGCCACTCAATGTTAGTGGTTGCTGTTTAACAGCTTCTATCTCAAGGCCATCAGACTGTATTGTATTATTGACCAAATGCGTTTGTTTATTCCATGTGTAACTCTGTGTTGTTGTCTGTCGCACTGCTTTGTTTTATCTTGTCCAGGTCGCAGTTGTAAATGAGAACTTGTTCTCAGCTGGCCTACCTAGTTAAATAAAGTGAAATAAATAAATAAACAAAATAAAAGACTCAGGGCCGTAAACAGATTCTTTTCAATAAATTGTTTTGCCCACAACCATGGTCACAGACTTGTTGAGCAATTATTACAAGAGGGAAAGCAGCACAATCTGATGAGTATTTTTTAAACTATTATGAATAAACGCTTCCTTTATTAACAATGACCAACTCCAGCCAACAATAGAAGATTGTAATAAATACTATAGCCTACCATGACTATATCCAACACAACTCCATTGGTTTCCACTATCATGTATCCTAGTGGTTTTCTGAGTGTTGGAGTGTGCCCCTGGCTATCTGTAAATGATGTCTGAGTGTTGGAGTGTGCCCCTGGCTATCTGTAAATTATGTCTGAGTGTTGGAGTGTGCCCCTGGCTATCTGTAAATGATGTCTGAGTGTTGTAGTGTGCCCCTGGCTATCTGTAAATGATGTCTGAGTGTTGGAGTGTGCCCCTGGCTATCTGTAAATGATGTCTGAATGTTGGAGTGTGCCCTGGCTATCTGTAAATGATGTCTGAGTGTTGGAGTGTGCCCCTGGCTATCTGTAAATGATGTCTGAGTGTTGGAGTGTGCCCCTGGCTATCTGTAAATGATGTCTGGTGTTGGAGTGTGCCCCTGGCTATCTGTAAATGATGTCTGAGTGTTGGAGTGTGCCCCTGGCTATCTGTAAATGATGTCTGAGTGTTGGAGTGTGCCCCTGGCTATCTGTAAATTATGTCTGAGTGTTGGAGTGTGCCCCTGGCTATCTGTAAATGATGTCTGAGTGTTGGAGTGTGCCTCTGGCTATCTGTAAATGATGTCTGGGTGTTGGAGTGTGCCCCTGACTATCTGTAAATCATGTCTGAGTGTTTGAGTGTTCCCCTGGCTATCTGTAAATCATGTCTGAGTGTTTGAGTGTTCCCCTGGCTATCTGTAAATGATGTCTGGGTGTTGGAGTGTGCCCCTGCCTATCTGTAAATCATGTCTGAGTGTTTGAGTGTTCCCCTGGCTATCTGTAAATGATGTCTGAGTGTTGGCGTGTTCCCCTGGCTATCTGTAAATGATGTTTGAGTGTTGGCGTGTTCCCCTGACTATCTGTAAATTATGTTTGAGTGTTGGCGTGTTCCCTGGCTATCTACAAATGATGTTTGAGTGTTGGCGTGTTCCCCTGGCTATCTGTAAATGATGTTTGAATGTTGGAGTGTGCCCCTGCCTATCTGTAAATGATGTTTGAGTGTTGGCGTGTTCCCCTGACTATCTGTAAGTGTCTGAGTGTTGGAGTGTGCCCCTGGCTATCTGTAAATAATGTCCTAGTGTAGGAGTGTTCCCTGGCTATCTGTAAATTATGTCTGAGTATTGGCGTTTTCCCTGGCTAGCTGTAAATTATGTCTGAATGTTGGAGTGTGCCCCTGGCTATCTGTAAATGATGTCTGAGTGTTGGAGTGTGCCTCTGGCTATCTGTAAAATTATGTCTGAGTGTTGGAGTGTGCCCTGGCTATCTGTAAATGATGTTTGAGTGTTGGCGTGTTCCCCTGGCTATCTATAAATGATGTCTGAGTGTTGGAGTGTTCCCCTGGCTATCTGTAAATGATGTCTGAGTGTTGGAGTGTTCCCCTGACTATCTGTAAATTATGTCTGAGTGTTGGAGTGTGCCCCTGGCTATCTGTAAATGATGTCTGAGTGTTGGAGTGTTCCCCTGACTATCTGTAAATTATGTCTGAGTGTTGGCGTGTTCCCCTGGCTATCTGTAAATGATGTTTGAGTGTTGGCGTGTTCCCCTGACTATCTGTAAATTATGTTTGAGTGTTGGCGTGTTCCCCTGGCTATCTGTAAATGATGTTTGAGTGTTGGCGTGTTCCCCTGGCTATCTGTAAATGATGTTTGAATGTTGGAGTGTGCCCCTGCCTATCTGTAAATTATGTCTGAGTGTTGGAGTGTTCCCCTGGCTATCTGTAAATGATGTTTGAGTGTTGGCGTGTTCCCCTGACTATCTGTAAATGATGTCTGAGTGTTGGAGTGTGCCCCTGGCTATCTGTAAATAATGTCCTAGTGTAGGAGTGTTCCCCTGGCTATCTGTAAATGATGTCTGAGTATTGGCGTTTTCCCCTGGCTAGCTGTAAATGATGTCTGAATGTTGGAGTGTGCCCCTGGCTATCTGTAAATGATGTCTGAGTGTTGGAGTGTGCCTCTGGCTATCTGTAAATTATGTCTGAGTGTTGGAGTGTGCCCCTGGCTATCTGTAAATGATGTCTGAGTGTTGGAGTGTTCCCCCGGCTATCTGTAAATGATGTCTGAGTGTTGGAGTGTTCCCCTGGCTATCCATAAATTAAAATAAAAACGACAATAATGCCGTCTGATTTGCTTAATATAAGGAACTTGAAATTATTAACACGTTTACTTTTGATGAATAAGTATATTTCAACAATTACTATTGACTTACGATACTTTTAAGTATATTTCAAACCAGAATACTTTTAGACTTTTACT
>NW_027015830.1:0-10889 GCF_036934945.1 Oncorhynchus masou masou
TTCATGTGGATGTTGATCCCCACTTGGGAACTTTCCCATAACACCCTCAGCTGGAATGTGGCGCATGGAACGCAAAAAATATTCTTAAAAATATTTAACCTCCACACATTAACAAGTCCAATAGCTTAAATGAAAGATAAACACATTGTTTATCTACCAGCAAGTCATATTTCTAAAATGTTTTACAGCGAAAACATAGCACATATTTATGTCAAACCACCACCGAAGAGACAGCTAATTTGCATAGCCAAGTTGAACAAAATATGCAATCAACAAACGCAGGATTAAAAGAAAAATAAATCACTAACCTTTTGAAATCTTCATCAGATGACAGTAATATAACATGTTACACAGTACATTTATGTTTTTTCAATAATATGCTATATATATCCATAAATCTCTGTTTACAATTACGCATTGTTCAAAAATGCTACTCAAATATCCGGAGAAATGAGATAGCTCCGCAGATAACGTCAGATAACAAGCACATACACATCATAAACTTTAACTAAATATGCATGTTCTACATATATATAGAAAGATACACTTCTTCTAAAATGCAATCGCTGTGTTACATTTATTTTTAACGTTACAGAATTCGTTCACTAGATATAATATGAGTCGGCGCTCAGAAATTAGCATGATGGCTCCTCTATCTTGGAGTCCACAGAAAACCCAAATTTAACACATAAATATTCCTTACCTTTGCTGTTCTTCCATCAGAAGACCTGGAAGGAATTATACTCACCAAAAACATTGTTTAGTTGTGAAGTCTGTGTCTTTCGGTTATCAAACACGGCATATTTTAGGTTGAAATGCAGCCAAAGTCAAGTGGATGCCCCAAAAATGTCGAATCTACATATTATATGTCGACTAAACTTGTCAAACTATGTTCATAACCAAGCTTTAGCATGTTATAAAGGTGCACAACAATTCTCAGGACGAACAGAAACACACGCTGGGCTGCTTAATCCGTCTTTGAAAGAGAGATCACCGGAGGAGAGCGTGCATGAATGTGACCTTTTTCGTGTGACCGAAGGTTTTCCGGGCCGCCAAAACTCTCGTGAGCACGCTATTCTCACAATGAGAAGCCCCATTGAAAGCAGACATCGCGCTGAAGACATAGAAACTGTTCCCAGGTCTGTAGGCGCTTGGGAAGGGTGGGGGCGATGACATCAAAGTTGGGCCAACTTTTATGATGACAAGAGAGTTTGGGAGAATGACTGCCCTGAGAGTTCTGCTTTACATACAGACATAATTTCAACGGTTTTAGAAACTTTAGAGTGAATAATATTTTTATATGGCTATTAGCAATTTTTGAAAGATTTTTTTTCTGTTTAATATGGGCACGCAATTACTCCAAAGGGGGCAGCAGACAGCCCTATCCTTAACAGGTTTTATGGAACATTTTGTCGTTCGCCATGTGGTTAGGTGAGGAATGTCCATATTTGCAAATGCCTACGGGTCTCTTAACAGGCGATCCGAATCCCGTTTGTAAAATTTGCGAAGACGGTGTCGGGCCGTGCGGCAGGGCCGGATCTACCGGGAAGTCATCAAAGCGAACTCTCTCGGACATGCGGTTTCCATTTTATAAAATAATCAAATTTTGGTAATTTTCCGCTGTCCCAATAAATCCCACAAGAAGTCAGTTCTTAACATAAAGACTTAAAACTCAAAATTCTATAATTGCCTACCCCAAGGAGGATATGTGTTCACTTTCAGCTTCCTGTGTAAACCGGAAGTGCCTTAAAATGGTGTCATAGGTGCTGTTTCGAAGGGTTAAAAAGGTCAGATCTTTTCAAAACTTCATATGTGTGATTAGGCAACCCCATGAACTGTAAGTCAGTAATTTCTCCCAACAGATGTCAAAGAAAAGCTCTCTCCTCCCCCACACACACACACACACACACACACACACACACACACACACACACACACACACACACACACGCAAGGACGGCGTGACAAAGTGCGGTGCTTAAAGACACACAGAGCCTGCAATGGCATTTTCATATTCTCTAGGTCGTGCCGAGTTCAACGAGATGCCCCGCTTGACCGTAGCTCGCTCTGAGTAGAGCGACCGTGAAAGAAGTTGGCCCAAAATTAAGCCTGGCCCTAAATGTCATTTGCTTTTGGGTGACAGTGAGAGAACCGTTAGGGTGAGATGCACAATTCGACCTCAGGTACGTTCCTGAGGTCCTCCCGATCTGTGCAAGCCTAACCTTGACCGTGTGGCATTAACCCTTAACAGTAAAGCAGGTTTGATGCACAGATTACAATGACATCTCTCCCCATAGGAATATATTGCCTGCTCCTCTAAAGTCAACCTGAAGCCTATGTGGGTTATGAATGCCTTATGAACCTGTCTTCAATGACAGTACGTCAGGACACTATGAGGTCTACCTGTCGATTCTAAGCTTCCTGAAGCAACCGGAAGTGGTTAAAATCACCCTAAACGTGTTTTCCATACCCAACCAGCAGTTTGTGATAAATAGTGCGTTCAACCCTGTGTAAATCGGTCCAGTTCTTAACGTAAACACTTAAAACTCAGGATTCTGTAAATGCATACCCCAATGAGGATATGTGTTAACTTAGCTTCCTGTGCCAACCGGAAGTGCCAATTGGTGTCACAGGGCTGTTTCTGAAGGGTTAAAAAGTCAGATCTTTCCAAAACTTCATGTGTGATTAGCAACCCCATGAACTGTAAACCAGTCATTTTTCCCATAAATTTCAAAGAAAACTAAATCACACAGCTTGGAAGGAGGGATGTATTGGGTGCAGTAGAGACAGACAGTGCCTGCAATAGTAACTTTGTTCGAGCTAAAAAGAACCGTCAGATCTAGAGTTCTGAAACTTTAGAAACCTGTTCTTGACCTCAGGTCGATATAGTGCGTGGTGAGTTACTTAGCTCTAGACGGTTCTCGGACCGAGAAACAGCCTCGTACATTTGCAATGACTTCAATTCATTTTGACCATTACGAAAATGACGACACATTTTGAAAGGAGTCTCAGAGGCGCAAGCGAGGTGCATTGAAACCGGCTCGCCCCTTAGAGACGGACCCCAATGTGTCTGTGCGATGGCTCATTCAAGGGACCCCGTAGCAAGGGCTTGGAAAAAGTGGATTTTCAGCAGCAACAATTAGGGTCTTGCTCGGGCACCCGAATGACCTGTCGGGCCGAGACTCGGGATTTGGGCGTGGCCTCACATAGTCTTACACATAATGTCCAAACTGGACCCCAGCTAGAATGTAACTATGATGTTTTACGTTTTTATTATGTTTTAAACTGAAGGCGCTGTGAATTATGGGCCTGCTCTGAAATATGTGATAGTTGGCTTCTAAATGAGTTGGAAAAGCTGGGTTTGGTGTCAATTATGTCAGCTTGGTATCAGAATGACATCTAATTGACTGATGGACACTGACTTGCTAGTTGACTTTTGTACAGTTGCAATATGTTTAAACAGTGAGGTACCATCACCAAAGTGACATTCTGAAATCAACCCTAATGAGCGATTGAGAAGGAACCAGAATCACTGCCCAGCCATCCGAGTTCATCGGGCCAGTCAATTACGCATTCCTGCAGGATTTTTATAACGCATGACAAATTTGTGATGGTAAATGCCCGTTGAACCATATTGCAAATGCACAGTGAATTTGCAAAGAAGTGAGAAAACGATTATCAAATGGACTTAGTGAAATCAACACAACGAGCGAGTGGAGAAGAACCACTATCAATGCCACGTGCCATCTTGTGTCTCATCAGGCCCAGTCAATGTTGCATTTCTGCGGGATTTTTGAGCACGACAAATTCAGATGATGGTGAACGCCCATTGAAACATATTACAAATGCACGTTGCATTTGCAATATGATTCAATAGTGAAAAAAACATCACGAAATGGACATGATGAAATCAACACGAGTGATGGGGAAAGGAACAACTATCACTGCCCGGCCATCCCGAGTTCGTCAGGGCCTACGCCTGTAAAACTATGTGGAGTGATCCGCATCAAAAATGTACGGCACTACTGGGAGGAAACAAAAGAAAGTGCTTATGCACAAAAATGACTACTGATTTATATCTTCGGATTTCATACACATGTGCCACGCTGGTTTTCCCTTTATAAATCACAATCAACTCCCAAATTTGGCGTACGTGAGCATCTTGTCCCACCCTTGCCCAGCACATAGTTGCCTATAAATAGTCAGGTGAAACGTCCTTAATTAACATTTGTTCATACTGACTGCATGGCCTGACAATGATGGCAAGTCCCAACAGAAAAGCTAAAAAAATATATATTTCCACCCACGTGTGAAATGGAAGTTTTGTAGGGGGAGCTGAAGCAAGAAAAATATATTGTTTGGTGGACACAGTGTGTAGGCGTTATAAATACCAAAAAGGCGTTAGCTGGCAGCATGTGGCAGGCGGCTGGGAATGCTAGCTGGCTCAAAAGGTCGGACCATTTCAGAAATAAAAATGAAGTGGTCACGAGCCATGTTTGTGCCACGGATGAAGGGTAAGGTGACACCGAGCTCAACCCCTTGATGAGCTGAACTTGCCGGTATTATAGGGAATCCCTCCCGAAGTGGAGTAGTGTGGGCGGAGGAGGACATGCAAAACGCACGCAAAATGCATTCAAGTTGTTTAAACATTTCATTTACACAAACAATTGACATTTTCTATTGTTTATAATCGCTGTGTGTTCCAGGCGGGTGGCGGTGGTGTTGCAGCTGAGGCCTTGGAGGCTGAGTGCGCCCAGCCCCAGCTCAACCCTAGCAAGCGGCCGTGTCCCTCACAGATGGAGTCCTGCACCAACGCATGAAGAGCCACCCTCGAAGCTTTGTGACTAAGGCTGCTAAGGAGTTGAAGTGGGACAGGCGCTCCATTGGTTTCTGCGGGTTGCAGCTTCTCTGTAGAGCTACAGGGCCGGCTACAGCACAGAGATCCAAAAGAACAAGCTCTTAGTAGTCGGAACCAGGCTCACCCAGCCACCTCGTCTATCATTGGCCAGTCAATCTTTGCCTGGTCTGAAAATTCAGCTCTCTCCGAATTCTTCCATTCGCTAAATCTTCCTACAGTGCCAAAGTAGCCATTGTGTGTCATTACGCATTGTAATTGTACGCCTTGTTATACCTACATTTGATTGTCAAAGCTACCCAAATTGTGTGTAACGCCTTCAGGTGTGGTAGTTAACCTGAGTTGTAGCTGACAATGACAGGGGCCATTATCACGAGTGATAGTTCTGCGCAACGAACATGTGATACAAATGCACAGTTTACTTATATTTTTATCTGCCCGATTGGGGCATCGAAAACGGCATCAGTTTAAAGTAATTTGTCCTACTGTTCACCTTTATTATTTGTAGAGAATAAAATTCATAAAATGCAAGTATTGGTTAATAATTACAGAAGAACCAATTACGTATGATTCCCAAATTCGACTGTACAACATATGTGAGGGGTTTGTTTGTATTTATTATCCCAAATCATGTTTTTTGTGTGTTTTTTGTGTGCACTCCAGGGAACTCTTCGCCATACGAGTGGCTTGCTGAAAGCATTCGGCCCCCTTGAACTCCGTGACCTTCGCCACATTTCAGGCTTCAAACATAAAGATGTAAAACTGTATTTTTTGTGAAAGGAATCAACAACAAGTGGGACTTCGATCCCATGAAGTAGGAACGACATTTATTAGATGTTTCAAACTTTTTGTAACAAATCAAAGCACTGAAAAATTGGGCGTGCAAAATTATTTCAGCCCCCTACCACTTTCAGTGCAGCTTAAACTCTCTCCAGAAGTTCAGTGAGGATCTCTGAATGATCCAATGTTGACCTAAATGACTAATGATGATAAATACAATCCACCTGTATGTAATCAAGTTCTCCGTATAAATGCACCTGCACTGTGATAGTCTCAGAGGTCCGTTAAAAAGCGCAGAGAGCATCATGAAGAACAAGGAACACACCAGGCAGGTCCAAGATACTGTTGTGAGAGAAGTTTAAAGCCGGATTTGGATACAAAAAGATTTCCCAAGCTTTAAACATCCCGAGGAGCACTGTGTAAAGCGATAATGTTGAAGTGGAAGGAGTATCAGACCACTGCAAATCTACCAAGACCTGGCCCGTCCCCTCTAAACTTTCTCAGCTCATACAAGGAGAAGACTGATCAGAGATGCAGCCATGAGGCCCATGATCACTCTGGATGGACTGCAGAGATCTACAGCTGAAGGTGGGAGAGACTCTGTCCCTTAGGACAACAATCAGCGCGCATATTGCACAAATCTGGCCTTTATGGAAGAGTGGCAAGAAGAAAGCCATTCTTAAAAGATATCCATAAAAAGTGTAGTTTAAAGTTTGCCACAAGCCACCTGGGAGACACACCAAACATGTGGAAGAAGGTGCTCTGGTCAGATGAAATCAAAATTGTACTTTTTGGCAACTAATGCAAAGCGTTATGTTTGGCGTAAAAGCAACACAGCTCATCACCTGACCACACCATCCCCACTGTCAAACATGGTGGTGGCAGCATCGTGGTTTGGGCCTGATTTTCTTCAGCAGGGACAAGGAAGATGGTTAAAATTGTTGGGAAGATGGATGGAGCCAAATACAGGGACCATTCTGGAAGAAAACCTGATGTAGTCTGCAAAAGACCTGAGACTGGGACGGAGATTTGTCTTCCAACAAGACAATGATCCAAAACATAAAGCAAAATCTACAATGGAATGGTTCAAAAATAAACATATCCAGGTGTTAGAATGGCCAAGTCAAAGTCCAGAAAGGAATCCAATCGAGAATCTGTGGAAAGAACTGAAAACTGCTGTTCACAAATGCTCTCCATCCAACCTCACTGAGCTCGAGCTGTTTTGCAAGGAGGAATGGAAAAAAAATGACAGTCTCTCGATGTGCAAAACTGATAGAGACATACCCCAAGCGACTTACAGCTGTAATCGCAGCAAAAGGTGGCGCTACAAAGTATTAACTTAAGGGGCTGGAATAATTTTGCACGCCCAATTTTTCAGTTTTAATTTGTTAAAAAAGTTTGAAATATCCAATAAATGTCGTTCCACTTCATGATTGAGTCCCACTTGTTGTTGATTCTTCACAAAAAAATACAGTTTTATATCTTTATGTTTGATGCCTGAAATGTGGCAAAAGGTCGCAAAGTTCAAGGGGGCCGAATACTTCCGCAAGGCACTGTATAATACATGAGAGGAAATATTTTATATATAAATTTCAAAGTGTTTCTCAAGTTCCATCCTTCTGCCATCGCAGTCGCAGTTTCTAATTTCTCCAGTTTATGTGCATACCTATGGGTCAAAGTGTCCGTGGAGGACCTGGCAGTCTCCTGTCAAGTTTGTTTTTTTAAATAAATCCCTAAGTTCGCTTAGAAAGTGGTGTAAGCCTTCTTTTGTGCCTACACAATGTTTATAAATGAGGCCCCAAGTCTGTACAACTCTGGTGTGACCGCTCCAAGTGTTTTGATCACGTGGACTGGAATATGTTCCGGAGAGCCTCTGGGAATAACATCCATTGATATGCAGACTCTGTCACCGGATTCCTAAAAGAATGCATAGGGGATGTGATTCCAATGGTGTCTTTACAAAACTCGAATCGAAAACTGTGGATTGATGGTAGCCTTGGCAGGGAACTGGAGAGAGATGCTGCTTATAAACATAGCAAGGTGACCGGGAACAATTGTGTGGTTAAACAGTACAAATATGACCCATGCAGATCGATCAAGATGGCGAGACAAGTCTCGGGACAAAGTGAAAGAGCAATTCAGCAGGTCGGACACAAGGTGTATGTGGCAGGGGCTTCTAACGGTCATGGATGACAAATAGAAAGCCAGTCATGTCGCGGGACAATGGGCGAGCTAAACAGATGTTTCTCATGCTTCGAGCATAACAACTCTTGAGGTGCTTACGGAGGACGTATGTAAGTCATTCAAGCATGTTAACCCTCGCAAGACTGCCGGCCCAGACGGTATCCGTAGCCGTACCATCAGAGCATGTGCAGATCAGCTTGCCGTTGTGCTTTCTGACATCTTCAGTCTCTCTCCAGATCAGGTTATTATCCCCACCTGCTTCAATATGTTCACTATCCCTGTGCCCAAGAAAGGGTAAGTAATTGAATTGAATGACTACCACTCACCTCCGTCATCATGAAATGCTTTGAGAAGCTTGTCAAAGACCACCTCACCCCCATCCTACCCGAGACACTCAACTCTCTCCAATTCACCTACCGCCCCGTCAGATCCATGGATGACGCAATCGCCATTGTAATGGACACTGCCCTCACCCATCTGGATAAAAGGAATGCATGTGTGAGGATGCTGTTCATTGACTACAGCTCGGCCTTCAGTACCATATTGCCCTCCAAGCGCAAAAACAAAGCTCACAGCCCTGGGACTGAACTCCTCCCTATGCAACTGGGTCCTGGACATATTGGCGGGCCATCCCCATGTGATGAAGGTAGGCATTACCTCCTCCACACTGATCCTCATCACGGGGGCCTCACAAGGGTGTGTCCTCAGTCCCCTCCTGTACTTCCTGAATACCCACGACAGTGTGGCCTCACACAGTTCCAACTTTATTAGTCAGTTCGCTAACGATAGTAATAAGCCTGATTACCAACAATGACAAGACGGCCACAGAGAGGAGGTAGGCACTCTGACGGCGTGGTGCCAGGTAAACAACCTCTCAAAACAAAGGAGCTGATTGTCGACTTCAAGAGGAACCAGGCTGGGCATGCCCCGATCCTCATCAACGGGGCTGCCTGTAGACGGTCAATAACTTCAAGTTCCTGGTGTACATCTCTGAGGAGCTGAAATGGTCAAACCACACGGACACCGTGGTGAAGGAGGCACATTTTGTGACACTTCAACCCAATTTGGCCTGTCCCCGAGGGCCCTCGTAGTGCTCTACAGGAGCACCATCGAGAGCATACTCGGCTGCATCACAACTTGGCATGGCAACCCACCGCCATTGACAGCAAGGCTCTACAGAGGGCTCTACTCTCAGCCAAACCCCCCAACTGACATTTACCCCGCCCCCCATTAACATTTATCATTGTACAGTTGTAAATCTGTATATTATTTTTATTATTGTTTCATTCACTTTTCACTTCCCCCTGCTGCTCCCCTATGAATGTTCCCTCAGGAACATTCTACTGCCCCCACCCCCAATGTTTGTAGATATCTATATATTATCATTTTTATTCACTTCTCCTTTTGACCTGCACTGTTGGAGCTCAGAGCTTAAGAATTTCACTGTACCCTGCAATGACTGTCCAGGTTCACTTAGTGGACTTGTGTACCTGGGATGCTTGAAGAACACATACGATTGTGTCACTATTGTTATTGGACGTGTTGTGGAAGTGTATACTACATCCTGTATGTGCTAAAAGTTGATATTTAGCTCTTCTTACCATTTATGTTCCTTTTTCGGGTATAGCTTCACCATGTTCATTGAATGTTATTAGTAACATGTTTATTATTAGCATGAGAGCCAGTTGTGACTCTTGTGTTACTATGTGATGCATGGTTATTTAGATACAGTCCATAGCTCCAGTTGTTCTATTCACTATCATTTCTTCACGCATAGCTTATCCCATTCTATTGCACTCTGCACATATCTATGAGGTTTATTTATCTCCTGTACAGCATGTAGATTATCTCTCAGTCTCGGTTGTCCCTTTTTATAGAACAATCCCTATGTACATCCCCGTGTTCGTCTTCCTCCGGTGTGTAAATAAAGTTCCCTGTGTGTGTGTCGAACTCTTGACTGCCTTTATTCCCCTCCAACCGGGGGTGGTTGTCAGTGGGCCACAAGCCAGTAGAATAAGTAGAGCCGGTTCGCTCTCTTTCAGACTGTAATTTAGCCATTTCCAGTGGATTGAATGTGTATTGTTCACTGTGTCTGGCACAAAATCCAAACAAACCTCCAATTCTACGCCCTTGTTGTCTTCCTCTTTTGTGTTTGTCGGCAGGTAGCGAGCCCCAGCAATGGGACAACCGTAGCCGCCAGCTGGATAGATAAAACAAACATGTATTTTGAAGGGTGAGATGGTGAATAACAGTGTACAGTCGGGCCAAAAGTTATGAGAGTGCACAAATATACAATTTTCACAAAGTTTGCTGCTTCAGTGTCTTGAGATATTTTTGTCAGATGTTACTCACGGAATACTGAAGTATAATTACAAGCATTTCATAGGTGTCAAAGGCTTTTATTGACAATTACATGATGTTGATGCAAAGCGCCAATATTTGCAGTGTTGACCCTTCTTTTCTCAAGATCTCTACAATCCGCCCCTGGCACGCCGTCAATTAACTTCTGGGCCACATCCTGACTGATGGCAGCCCATTCTTGCATAATTAATGCTTGGAGTTTGTCAGAATTTGTGTGTTTTTGTTTGTCCACCCACCTCTTGAGGGATTGACCACAAGTTCTCAATGGTATTAAGGTCTGGGGTGTTTCCTGGCCATGGACCCAAAATATCAATGTTTTGTTCCCCAAGCCACTTAGTTATCACTTTTGCTTCCATGGCATGGTGCTCCATCATGCTGGAAAGGCATTGTTCGTGTCACCAAACTGTTCCTGGATGGTAGGGAGAAGTTGCTCTCGGAGGATGTGTTGGTACCATTCTTTACTCATTGCTGTGTTTTTAGGCAAAATTGTGAGCGAGCCCACTCCCTTGGCTGAGAAGCAACCCCACACATGAATGGTCTCGGGATGCTTTACTGTTGGCATGACACAGGAGTGCTCACCTTGTCTTCTCCAGACAAGCTTTTTTCCGGATGCCCCAAACAATCGGAAAGGGATTCATCAGAGAAAATGACTTTACCCCAGTCCTCAGCAGTTCAATCCCTGTACCTTTTGCAGAATATCAGTCTGTCT
>NW_027015831.1:0-10889 GCF_036934945.1 Oncorhynchus masou masou
ATTTATTGGATATTTCAAACTTTTTTAACAAATTAAAAACTGAAAAATACTTTGTAGCGCCACCTTTTGCTGCGATTACAGCTGTAAGTCGCTTGGGGTATGTCTATCAGTTTTGCACATCGAGAGACTGACATTTTTTCCCATTCCTCCTTGCAAAACAGCTCGAGCTCAGTGAGGTTGGATGGAGAGCATTTATGAACAGCAGTTTTCAGTTCTTTCCACAGATTCTCGATTGGATTCAGGTCTGGACTTTAACTTGGCCATTCTAACACCTGGATATGTTTATTTTTGAACCATTCCATTGTAGATTTTGCTTTATGTTTTGGATCATTGTCTTGTTGGAAGACAAATCTCCGTCCCAGTCTCAGGTCTTTTGCAGACTCCATCAGGTTTTCTTCCAGAATGGTCCTGTATTTGGCTCCATCCATCTTCCCATCAATTTTAACCATCTTCCATGTCCCTGCTGAAGAAAAGCAGGCCCAAACCATGATGCTGCCACCACCATGTTTGACAGTGGGTATGGTGTGTTCAGGGTGATGAGCTGTGTTGCTTTTACGCCAAACATAACATTTTGCATTGTTGCCAAAAAGTAAAATTTTGGTTTCATCTGACCAGAGCTCCTTCTTCCACATGTTTGGTGTGTCTCCCAGGTGGCTTGTGGCAAACTTTAAACAACACTTTTTATGGATATCTTTAAGAAATGGCTTTCTTCTTGCCACTCTTCCATAAAGGCCAGATTTGTGCAATATACGACTGATTGTTGTCCTATGGACAGAGTCTCCCACCTCAGCTGTAGATCTCTGCAGTTCATCCAGAGTGATCATGGGCCTCTTGGCTGCATCTCTGATCAGTCTTCTCCTTGTATGAGCTGAAAGTTTAGAGGGACGGCCAGGTCTTGGTAGATTTGCAGTGGTCTGATACTCCTTCCATTTCAATATTATCGCTTGCACAGTGCTCCTTGGGATGTTTAAAGCTTGGGAAATCTTTTTGTATCCAAATCCGGCTTTAAACTTCTTCACAACAGTATCTCGGACCTGCCTGGTGTGTTCCTTGTTCTTCATGATGCTCTCTGCGCTTTTAACGGACCTCTGAGACTATCACAGTGCAGGTGCATTTATACGGAGACTTGATTACACACAGGTGGATTGTATTTATCATCATTAGTCATTTAGGTCAACATTGGATCATTCAGAGATCCTCACTGAACTTCTGGAGAGAGTTTGCTGCACTGAAAGTAAAGGGTGCTGAATAAATTTGCACGCCCAATTTTTCAGTTTTTGATTTGTTAAAAAGTTTGAAATATCCAATAAATGTCGTTCCACTTCATGATTGTGTCCCACTTGTTGTTGATTCTTCACAAAAAATACAGTTTTATATCTTTATGTTTGAAGCCTGAAATGTGGCAAAAGGTCGCAAAGTTCAAGGGGCCCGAATACTTTCGCAAGGCACTGTATATTTTAAAAACAACCTGAGGTTTGATTATAAAAAACGTTTGACATGTTTCCGTGGACATTATGGATATTATTTGGAATTTTCGTCTGCGTTGTCGTGACCGCTCTTTCCTGTGGATTTCTGAACATAACGCGACAAAAAACGGAGGTATTTTGGGTATAAAAATAATCTTTATGGAACAAAAAGGAACATTTGTTGTGTAACTGGGAGTCTCGTGAGTGAAAACGTGAGTGAAAAGGTAAATTATTAATTTGATGGCTTTTCTGATTTTCGTGACCTAGCTACTTAATGCTTAGTCTACATAATGTTTTGTTATACTATCGATCAATTTACACAAATGCTTGGATTGCTTTTGCTGTAAAGCATAATTTCAAAATCTGAGACGACAGGTGGATTAACAAAATAATATGCTGTGGTTTGCAACATTGCACTTGTGATTTCATGAATGTGAATATTTTTTAGTAATATTATTTGACTGTGGCCCTATGCTATTCATCGGTTGCTGATGACACTTATCCCGCTTAAGGGATGGGTAGCGTCAAGAAGATAAGCTGTTGCCAACAAAACAATAAACATCAAACGAAAACGTGAAGCCAACGTAGTTTGTCTATAAAGCACTCCTGAATAAACTACCTTCTTATTTATCATCACTCATCAACATTATAATTATAATTCCTAAAACAAGGTCTCAAGCATTTATTACACTTGAGGCCCATGTGATTTCCACAGAGTTGGTATGGCTGCCTTTTCCTGCAATGCTCCTTGCCTATGGAATAGCCTGCAGACTAAACTTAAACTTGAGACTCTTCTCCCCCTTGCCCATTTAAACAGTTATTGGAGGATTTGGATAATGCAAGTTCTTGTGCTGTTAGAGGAATAACCTATGTGTAAATGTTACAATCTGATGCTGTATTTTTGTGATCGTTTTGTTTTTCTTGTGTAGTTTCTTGTACCTTCACTGTACCTAAACTGTATGTGTAAACATGTATACGCAGGGCCCAGCTGTAAAAGAGACCTTGGTCTCAGTCTGTGTTCCTTGTTGGAATAAATGTCTAATAATAATAATAATGCCAGTGGCAGGTCATTGGTAAAAATAGAAAACAGTACAGGGCCTAGAGAGCTGCCTGCGGTACACCACACTTTACATGTTTGACATTAGAGAAGCTTCCATTAAATAAAACTCTGAGTTCTATTAGATAGATAGCTCTGAATCCACAATATGGCAGAGGTTGAAAAGCCATAACACACACTTTTTTCATCAGGTTATGGTCAATAATATCAAAGGCTACACTGACACCTAACAGTACAGCTCCCACAATCTTCTTATGATCAATTTTTTCCAACCAATCATCAGTTATTTGTGCCAGTGCAGTACATGTTGAGTGCCCTTCTTTATAAGCATGCTGAATGTCTGTTGTTAATTTGTTTACTGAGAGATAGCACTGATAGCATTTTTTAAACAGTTTGCTAAGAGCTGGCAGCAAGCTTGTAGGTCTGCTGTTAGAACCAGTAAATGCCGCTTTACCACTCTTGGGTAGCAGAAATATTTTGGCTTCCCTCCAGGCCTGAGGACAACGACTCTACTCTAGGCTCAGATTGAAGATATGACAGATAGGAGTGGCTATATGGTCAGCTATAGTCCACAGTATCTTTCCATCTAAGTTGTCAATGCCAGGAGGTTTGTCATTATTGATCGATAACAATTATTTTCCCACCTCTCACACACAAATTGTTCAAAATTCAAACTTGCAATGCTTTTAATTCATTATTAGTTTATTATGCATGAATATGATGACTCACTGTTCATTGGTGGCATTTCCTTCCTAAATTTGCCCATTTTGCTAATTAAGTAATCATTCAAATAATTGGCAACGTCAAATGGCTTCGTGATGTATAAGCCATCTCATGTGATGAAAGATTGAGTTGAATTTGTCTTTCTGCCCATAATTTCATTTAGAGTACCCCAAAGTTGTTTCTATCATTCTTTATATCATTGATATTGGCTTCATAATACAGTTTCTTTTTTTAATTTCTTAATTTGCAGTAAGTCAGCCAGTCAGATGTGCATCCAGATTTATTAGCCACTCCTTTCTCTTTCAATCATGCAGTTGTAACAGTCAGTTTCTTAACAGCTGCATGTTTATCAATAATTGGAAGAAGCAATTTCATAAATTAATCAAGTTTTGCGTCTGGATGCTCCTTATTAATCACATCAGGCCATCAAAGATTTTTAACATCATCCACATAAGAGTCACAGGAAAATAATTTCTATGATCTCTTATACACTATTTTAGGGCCAGTTTATGAAACTTTGGCTTTCCTGGATATAGCCACTAAACTGTGATCACTGCATCCAATAGGTACAGATACAGCTTTAGAACAAAGTTCTACAGTATCAGTAAACATTGTGATCGATACATGTGGATGATCTTGTTCCTATAGTGTTTGTAAACACCCTGGTAGGTTGATTAATAACCTGAACCAGATTACCAGCAACAGAATACAGATTAATCTGAACCAGATTACAGGCACAGAATACAGGCACTGGTTACATTGAGAAGCTTCCTCTTAACTTCTTAGGGCTGCAATCCTGTTTAGGGTATCGATATGACAACAGCCAGTGAAAGTGCAGGGCGCCAAATTCAAAACAACAGAAATCTCATAATTAAAATTCCTCAAACATACATGTATCTTAAACCGTTTTAAAGGTAATCTTATTTTTAATCCCACCACAGTGTCCGATTTCAAATTGGCTTTACAGCGAAAGCGCCACAAATGATTATGTTAGGTCACCACCAACTCACAGAAAAACACAGCCATTTTTCCAGCCAAAGAGAGGAGACACAAAAAGCACAAATAGAGAAAATTTGTAAGTCGCTCTGGATAAGAGCGTCTGCTAAATGACGTAAATGTAAAATGAATCACTAACCTTTGATGATCTTCATCAGATGACACTCATAGGACTTCGTGTTACACAATACATGTATGTCTGGCGCACCTAAAGCCCATACTTGTGGGAAGCTTCCTATAGACCACCAAGTGCTAACTGACAGTATCTGGATAGTATGTGTGAAATGCTTTTTGATGTACGTGATATATTTTCTGGGTTATATCAATATGACTGGCTTTCATCAAGCTGCCCACTCAAGAAAACTCTCCAAACTGTAACCAGTACCTGCAACCTAGTTCAGGTTATCAGTCAACCTACCAGTGTAGTTATAAACAGCACAGGAATTAAATAATGAACATGTATTGATCACATCTTTACTAATGCTGCAGATAGGATAAGTAATCCTTCTCACCACCCCCCCCCCCCCTTAATGATTTAGATGCACTATTGTAAAGTGGCTGTTCCACTGGATGTCAGAAGGTGAATTCACCAATTTGTAAGTCGCTCTGGATAAGAGCGTCTGCTAAATGACTTAAATGTAAATGTAAATGAAATTTGCTTTAAAGCAGTATCCTAATCCATCGGATGTTGTGATCACAATATAGTAGCCATATCTAGGAAAACCAAAGTTCCAAAGTCTGGGGCTAACATAGCGTATGTCTTTTTAGTCTTAAGAGGTCATACATTATATTTTGTAGTGATTCTTATGTTTATGATGTAAAGACGTTTTGCTGGTTTGTAATGAATGAGGAGCAACCAGATGCTGCACTTGACACATTTATGGTATTGCTTATTCCAGTTACTAATAAAAAGCATGCACCCATTAAGAAATTGACTGTAAAAACTGTCAAATCCCATTGGATTGATGAGGAATTAAAAAATGGTATGGTTGAGAGGGATGAGAAAAAAGGAATGCCAAATACGTCTGGCTGCACAATGATTATCGACTACAAATTGAGGAATCGTGTGGCTAAACGGAATGAAAAGAAAAATATATTATACTATAAAACAAAGATTAATGATATAAAGAATGATGATAGCAAAAAGCTTTGGAGCACCTTAAATACATTTTTGGGGAAAAAGACAAACTCAGCTCCATCATTCATTGAATCAGATGTCTCATTCATCACAAAACCCACTGGTATTGCCAACTACACTGACTAAAAATATAAATGCAACATGTAAAGTGTTGGTCCCATGTTTCATGAGCTGAAATAAATATCCTAGAAATGTTCCATTGGCACAAAAAGCGTATTTCTTTCAAATTTGGCCCACAAATTTGTTTACAACTCTGTTAGTGAGCATTTCGCCTTTGCCAAGATAATCCATCCACCTGACAGGTGTGGCATATCAAGAAGCTGATTAAACAGCATGGTAATTACACAGGTGCACCCTGTGCTGTGAATAATAAAAGACAATTCTAAAACGTGCAGTTTTGTCACACAACACAATTCCACAAGTTTTGAGGGAGCATGCAAATGGAATGCTGACTGCTGGAATGTCCACCAGAGCTGTTGCCAGAGAATATAATGTTAATTTCTTTACTATAAGCCGCCTCCAACATTTTAGAGAATTTGGCAGTACGTCCAACCAGCCTCAAAACCACAGACCATGTGTATGGCGTTGTGTGGGCGAGTGGTTTGCTGCTGTAAAGTGTGCCCCATGTGACCAACAGATGCATGTCTGTATTCCCAGTCAATGTGAAATCCATAGATTAGGGCCTAATTTATTTATTTAAATTAACTGATTTCCTCATTGCAACTGTAACTCAGTAAAATCTTAGAAATTGTTGCATTTATATTTTGTTCAGTGTATTTTAATGATCTCTTTATTGGCAAGACTAGCAAATTTAGGCATGACATGCCAGCAACAAAAGCTGACACTACACATCCAAGTATAAATGACCAAATTATGAAAGACAAGCATTGCAATTGCAATTGAATTCTGTAAAGTGAGTGTGGAAGAGGGGCAATTTTTGTTGATGTCTATCAACAATGACAAGCCACTGGGGTCTGACAACTTGGATGGAAATTACTGAGGATAATAGAGGACCATATTGCCACACCTATTTGCCATATCTTCAATGTAAGCCTACTAGAAAGTGTGTACCCTCAGGCTTGGAGGGAAACACATGTAATTCCACTACCCAAGAATATTAAAGCCCCTTTACTGGCTCAAAGAGCCAATCAATCAGCCAGACGTTTGGAAAAAATTGTGTTTGGCGAGATACAATGCTATTTTACAGTAAATAAATTGACAGCAGACTTTCAGCACTCTTATAGGGAAGAACATTCAACACTAACACACATGACTGATGATTGGCTGAGAGAAATTGATTATAAAAAGATTGATGGGGCTGTTCTTAGACTTTAGTGCGGCTTTTGACATTATAGATCATAGTCTGCTGCTGTACAAACGTGTGTGTTATTGCTTTACACCCCCTGCTATATTGTGGAGAAAGAGTTAACTGTCTAACAGAACACAGATGGTGTTATTTAATAGAATCCTCTCCAACATAATCTAGGTAGAATCAGGAATTCCCCAGGGCACCTGTCTAGGCCCATTTGTTCAGTCTTTAGTAATTACATGCCACAGGCTTTGAGTAAAGCCAGTGTGTCTATGTATGCGGATGATTCAACACTATACACGTTAGCTACTACAGTGACTGCAATGACTGCAACAGTTAAAGAGCTGCAGTTAGTTTCAGAATGCGTGGCATGGAATACGTTTGTCCTAAATATTTCAAAAACTAAAAGATTTGTATTTGGGACAAATAATTAGCTAAATCCTAAAGCTCAACTAAATCTTGTAATCAATAATGTGGAAATTAACAATACTATCAACAAGAAAGGTTCTATAGGCCCTAGTTTTGTCGCACCTGGACTACTGTTCAGTCTTGTGGTTCTCTGACACAAAGAGGGACTTCGAAAAATTACAATTGGCTCAGAACAGCACAGGATGGCTGGCCCTATGTACACGGAGAGCTAACATTAATAATATGCATATCAGTCTCTCATGGTTCAAAGTGGAGGAGAGATTGACTTCATCACTACTTGTTTTTGCAATAAGTGTTGACAAGCTGAATGCACCGAGCTGTCTGTTTAAACTATTAGCACACTGCTCGGACACCCATGCATAACCCACAAGACATGGCACCAGAACAGACTATGGGAAGCACACAGTACTACATAGAGCCATGACTACATGGAACTCTATTCCACATCAGTTAACTTATGCAAGTAGTAGAAACAGATGGAAAAAAACCTGATAAAAATAAACTTTATGGAAGAGCTGGGATTGTGTAGAGACACACACAAACACAGGTACAGACACGCATACTCACACACACGCTAGCACACACACATGTATATTGTAAAATTGTTGTATGGTGTCATATGTTTTGTATTGTAGATATGTAATGGTTTAATAATGTTGTATAATGTACTGTTTTATCTTTGGTTTTATGAGTGATGTAAGTGCCTTAATGTGTTTGCACCCCAGGGGGAGTAGCTGTTGCCTTGGCGGCAGCTAATGGGGATCCCTAATAAATACCAAAAAATGAAATGTAAAATATCAACATAATCAGGCCATTTGGAGCCATGGCTACAAGGTATTTTACCGTGTTGTTGGAGTAGTAATTGTTGTAGGACGCCCTCTCGCAACCAGGTACAGCAAAGTAGACACAGCTCAACAACTCAGACCACTATATTGATGATCCTAACAAGTGGATAAAGCCTCATCCCACAACGGAATACATATTTTGACACAACAACGTCTGTTGTGAGACTCTGCCTCACAGTAGCTCTTAGATGTCCCAGTCAATTTGCAGAGCAGGGAGGATAAAGCCCAGTGCTACAGACGGATACACAGGAATATGGCCTTGTTCCTCTAGATCACATATGTCAGAGTCAAGGCCCGCGGGCCACATCCGGCCCGCGAGAAGGTTTTTTACGGCCCCTGGGATGATCTTGATTTATTATTAGAACCGGCCCGCAGACCGCAGCAAGCCGGCAGCCCGCAGATCTTTTACACGCACCAACAATACATTTCCCACATGCAACGGTGACGCACCGAGCAGTAGGCTGCTTCATTTCAATATTTGCTGGCACAGCAGTCGTCAGCATCACAGTAAAATTAACTTTCAGATACCTATCAAAAATGGCAAAACGGAAGGTGGACACTGAGAACCGGGGTTTCAAACAAGGTGGGAGTCGGAGTATATGTTCACGGAGGTAGCTGGAAACCTGTGTGTCTTCTGTGTGGAGAAAGTGTGGCGGTACTGAAAGAGTATAATCTGGAGACGACATTATGAAACGAAACACGCGGACAAAAACAAGAATATGGACATGGAACAAAGGCTACAAAAGGCAGAGGAATTAAAACGAGGCCTCAAATCTCGACAGGCTCTGTTCAAAAAGCCAAATCACAAGGCCAGGCTGCTGTCAAGGCCAGTTTTGTTTTGGCAGAAGAGATCGCTAAATCAGCCCGGCCATTTACGGAGGGGATTCATCAAAAAACTGCATGATTAAAGTTTGTGACGAAGTTTGCCCAGAAAAAAGGCAACTCTTTTTAAATGTGAGTCTGAGCAGAAACACCATTGCCGAGAGAGTAGACCAGTTGTCCATCAATCTAAAAGAGCAGCTTGTGAAAAAGGGAAAAGATTTCATTGCATATTCCTTGGCTGTGGATGAGAGCACGACATTTCTGACATTGCCCAGTTGTCAATTTTCATCCGCGGAGTGGACTCCAGCCTAAGCGTGACAGAGGAGTTTTTGGCTTTACGTCCCAATGCATGGCACAACTACGGGGCATGATTTGTATGAAGAGGTGTCAAGATGTGTAAATGAGATGGAGCTGCCTTGGGAAAAACTCGTGGGTTTGACAACCGACGGAGCACCTGCGATGTGTGGACACAGGAGCGGACTGCGGCGAAGATCTGGGAAAAGATGGAAGAGGAAAACGCGACAGGTGAGCTGACAGCTTATCATTGTATCATACACCAGGAAGCGTTGCAGCGGTAAAGCCTTGGAAAATGGAGCATGTAATGAGCATCATCGCGCACAGTTAACTTTATCAGAGCCAAAGGTTTGAATCACCGCCAGTTCAAGGCATTTCTGACGGAGTTAGAAACGGAGCATGGTGATTTGCCTTGATCACACAGAGGTGCGATGGCTAAGCCAGGGAAAGGTGCTTCAAAGATGTTTCGAGCTTCGTGAGGAGATTTGTCTGTTCTTGGACAGCAAAGGGAAAGACACAACACAACTCCGAGACGAAATGTTTCTGTGTGAAATGGCTTTTCTGTGTGACATTACGAGTCATCTGAATGCAATGAACTTGCAGCTGCAGGGTCGGGATCATGTCATCTCTGATATGTACAGTACAGTGAAGGCATTTAAAACCAAACTGACTCTGTGGGAGACGCAGATGCGGAAAGAAAATTTGAGCCACTTTCCCAGCTGCCAGACCATGAAAGAGAAGCTCTCTACCAGTGCGTTCCCGAGCGCACAGTTGGCTGATAAAATAGGTATGCTTGCCGCTGACTTTCGACGCCGATTTGCTGACTTTGAAGCACAAAAAGCAGGTTGGAACTGCTCGGTAACCCATTTGCTGTTGACGTGGAAAGCTCACCACCAAACCTCCAAATGGAGTTGATTGACCTCCAATGCAATGATGCACTGAGGGCAAAATATGCGGCAGTGGGTGCTGCGGAGTTCGCCCGTTTCCTCCCCGACACAATGCCCCAGCTGCGCATCCAGGCTGCTCAAACGTTGTCTATGTTTGGCAGCACATACCTGTGTGAACAACTTTTTTCTTTGATGAACCTGAACAAAACATCACACAGAAGTCGACTTACTGCTGAACACCTCCACTCAATTCTGAGGATTTCCTCAGCTCAGAGCCTTACCCCGAACATTGATGAACTTGTGGAAAAGATGGGACACCACCAAGTATCACCCTCAACCTCAAACAAGTGAACATTACTGTGCAATCACATATTTAGAGTTTTTACTCAGTTCAAGTTTAAAAGTTAAAGTTTAATATTTGTTTTCACTGCATGTTACTTCTCCTTAAACAAAGTGTTGTTTTTGATTAATAGATTTTTGCACTTTATTTTATTGTATTTCAATCCAATTATATTTTAAAAATATTTCAGTTGAGTGGATGATAGAAAATTGCTATTATTGTTTTTTTCTTTGAAGTAAATTTAGCCCACTTTTGCTAAAATAGAAAATATAGGCTACTGATGGTGCCTTGAATACCGGTTTCTTTCATTTAATGTTCATGTTATGGGGATTTTTATATAAAGGAAATTTGTCTTTTGTGTCTGTTGAAAATTAAAGATTACTGACAGAGCCATAAGAAAATATTGCTTTATTTATCTGATCATATTGGAATATATTTGTTAGGTTTTCAGTAGGTTCAATTAGGTTCACTAGACTATATGCGTCATTTAAAAATTTTTCAATGAACATTCGAACAGTCCGGCCCTCGGCTTGTAGCTAAATTTTTTATTTGGCCCTCCGTCCATTTGACTTTGACACCCCTG
>NW_027015832.1:0-5000 GCF_036934945.1 Oncorhynchus masou masou
ATCTGGGCTGGTTGACCACCTTGGGGACAGGGCTCCTGATCCACTAACACAGACAGATGAGGCCTGTTATCTGGGCTGGTTGACCACCTTGGGGACAGGGCTCCTGATCCACTAACACAGACAGATGAGGCCTGTTATCTGGGCTGGTTGACCACCTTGGGGACAGGGCTCCTGATCCACTAACACAGACAGATGAGGCCTGTTATCTGGGCTGGTTGACCACCTTGGGGACAGGGCTACTGATCCACTAACACAGACAGATGAGGCCTGTTATCTGGGCTGGTTGACCACCTTGGGGACAGGGCTCTTGATCCACTAACACAGACAGATGAGGCCTGTTATCTGGGCTGGTTGACCACCTTGGGGACAGGGCTCCTGATCCACTAACACAGACAGATGAGGCCTGTTATCTGGGCTGGTTGACCACCTTGGGGACAGGGCTACTGATCCACTAACACAGACAGATGAGGCCTGTTATCTGGGCTGGTTGACCACCTTGGGGACAGGGCTACTGATCCACTAACACAGACAGATGAGGCCTGTTATCTGGGCTGGTTGACCACCTTGGGGACAGGGCTCCTGATCCACTAACACAGACAGATGAGGCCTGTTATCTGGGATGGTTGACCACCTTGGGGACAGGGCTCCTGATCCACTAACACAGACAGATGAAAATACATTTCTAGTATCCAGTATGTCACCAGTATACTCTCTCTCTCTTTGTCCCACTCTCTCCTCTCTCTCTTCTCTTCTCGTCTGCCAATCATTCATATCTCCAGCAGTATTTATCTAACTCCAGGCAGGCAGGAGGCAGACAGTAGTAGTTATCTCAGGTGATATCTGCTCATGCGTCAGTCTGGACTGTACCTGGTTCTGGTTCTACTACCCTGACATGGATGGAATGGCCTGTAGTTGTTATCTCAGGTCAGTCAGGACTGTACCTGGTTCTGGTTCTACTACCCTGACATGGATGGAATGGTCCGTAGCTGTTATCTCAGGTCAGTCAGGACTGTACCTGGTTCTACTACCCTGACATGGATGGAATGGTCCGTAGCTGTTATCTCAGGTCAGTCAGGACTGTACCTGGTTCTGGTTCTACTACCCTGACATGGATAGAATGGTCCGTAGCTGTTATCTCAGGTCAGTCAGGACTGTACCTGGTTCTGATTCTACTACCCTGACATGGATGGAATGGCCCGTAGCTGTTATCTCAGGTCAGTCAGGACTGTACCTGGTTCCACTACCCTGACATGGATGGAATGGCCCGTAGCTGTTATCTCAGGTCAGTCAGGACTGTACCTGGTTCCACTACCCTGACATGGATGGAATGGTCCGTAGCTGTTATCTCAGGTCAGTCAGGACTGTACCTGGTTCCACTACCCTGACATGGATGGAATGGTCCGTAGCTGTTATCTCAGGTCAGTCAGGACTGTACCTGGTTCTACTACCCTGACATGGATGGAATGGCCTGTAGCTGTTATCTCAGGTCAGTCAGGACTGTACCTGGTTCCTACCCTGACATGGATGGAATGGTCCATTAGCTGTTATCTCAGGTCAGTCAGGACTGTACCTGGTTTTAGTTCCACTACCCTGACATGGATGGAATGGTCCGTAGCTGTTATCTCAGGTCAGTCAGGACTGTACCTGGTTCTGATTCTACTACCCTGACATGGATGGAATGGTCCGTAGCTGTTATCTCAGGTCAGTCAGGACTGTACCTGGTTTTTGGTTCCACTACCCTGACATGGATGGAATGGTCGTGGCTGTTATCTCAGGTCAGTCAGGACTGTACCTGGTTCTACTACCCTGTCATGGATGGAATGGCCTGTAGCTGTTATCTCAGGTCAGTCAGGACTGTACCTGGTTCTGGTTCTACTACCCTGACATGGATGGAATGTAGCTGTTATCTCAGGTTAGTCAGGACTGTACCTGGTTCTGGTCTACTACCCTGACATGGATGGAATGGCCTGTAGTTGTTATCTCAGGTCAGTCAGGACTGTACCTGAGTTCTGGTTCTACTACCCTGACATGGATGGAATGGCCCGTGAGTTGTTATCTCAGGTCAGTCAGGACTGTACTGGTTCTGATTCCACTACCCTGACATGGATAGAATGGCCCGTGGCTGTTATCTCAGGTCAGTCAGGACTGTACCTGGTTCTACTACCCTGACATGGATGGAATGGCCCGTAGCTGTTATCTCAGGTCAGTCAGGACTGTACCTGGTTCTGGTTCTACCCTGACATGGATGGAATGGCCCGTAGCTGTTATCTCCAGGTCAGTCAGGACTGTACCTGGTTTGGTTCCACTACCTGACATGGATGGAATGGCCGTAGCTGTTATCTCAGGTCAGTCAGGACTGTACCTGGTTCTACTACCCCTGACATGGATGGAATGGCCCGTAGTTGTTATCTCAGGTCAGTCAGGACTGTACCTGGTTTTGGTTCACTACCCTGACATGGATGGAATGGCCCGTAGCTGTTATCTCAGGTCAGTCAGGACTGTGCCTGGTTCTACTACCCTGACATGGATGGAATGGTCCGTAGTTGTTATCTCAGGTCAGTCAGGACTGTAGCCTGGTTCTGGTTCTACACCTGACATGGATGGAATGGCCTGTAGCTGTTATCTCCAGGTCAGTCAGGACTGTGCCTGGTTCTGGTTCCTGCCCTGACATGGATGGAATGGCCCGTAAGCTGTTATCTCAGGTCAGTCAGGACTGTACCTGGTTCCACTACCCTGACAGAGTTAAATGCTGATTTATTTCTTTGGAGGTAGTTGGACTTCAGAATTTACTACCCTTGAAATGTCGACTAGACCTCCACTTCTCCTGATTCCTGTCTTCACAAATCCTCCACGTTTTTAGGCCCTATTTTAATTGAATTGTTTAAATGCCAACCTTTATTTAACTAGGCAAGTCAGTTAAGAAAAAATTCCTATTTACAATGACGGCTACCGGACGGCAGCTGGACCAATTGTGAGCCGCCCTATAGGACTCCCAACCACGGGCCGGATGTGATACAGCCTGGATTTGAACCAGGGACTGTAGTGATGCCTCTTGCACTGAGATGCAGTGTCTTAGACCGCCGCGCCACTCTGGGAACTCTAACGGTTCATGGTCCAGTCTAATAAAGGTTCATTCTCAACATGCTCTACGTGTTTTGCCTGTAGTCCAGAGTCAATGTGGTTCAAACTGTCAAACTGTCACTTCTTGCCCGTCTGGACAGAATGAACTGAGGAAGAATGACGAGCTGATCGTATGATAAAATCCCCAGAATGTACTTGGGTTGAAATGTCCGTATTTCCAACCCCTGGATTGGTCGATGTGATAACTGAACCGTCTTCCACACGGTTGACAGTACGGTGGTGGGGTAGAACATCTGCCAGTCAAGTCAATGGGTGAAATGACATCAGTCTGGAGGGAAGAAATCCTCTCTCTGACCTACAGATTATCCACCCGCTCATCTCTGGGGCGGCAGTGTAGCCTAGTGGTTAGAGCATTGGACTAGTAACCGAAAGGTTGCAAGTTCAAATCCCTGAGCTGACAAGGTACAAAATCTGTCGTTCTGCCCCTGAACAGACCTGAGATAACCCACTATTCCTAGGCCGTCATTGAAACTGAATTTGTTCTTAACTGACTTGCCTAGTAAAATTAAGGTAAAATAAAAAAAACTAAAAAAACATGATGGCATCATCTGTATCCGGGCAGAATTCATACGGTCATTTATCTCTCTGTGTGTGTGACAATGAGGATTGTCCCCCATTCATATTAATGCTTAGCCATCATCGTCATCATAATATCAAACACTGCTGTTTTGTGTGATAGTCATTTAAAGGTGTTGCTGTCAGCCTTGTAGCTGGGTGCAGTCGGACTCATTTTCAGTGCCTTAACACTACTTAAGAATGAATAAGAGTAGCAGGCCTGACGTTGAAGAGCCCTCGAGAGGGGAAGCTGACAGCAGTTATTGTCTGCCCTGCAGTAAGTAGCCAGACTCTGCCTGCCGACTGGCCCAACGCTTCACCTACATAACATGTGAGGATGCGACTCCGCCTCCGTTTATGTGGAAACAGTTGACTGTTGTCGATACGTCATAGCCATGTTAAATGTGTCAAATCAGGAGTGAAATGACGAGGGGACTATATGAGGAATAAGGTGCTGTTTAGGACGTCATGTGACAGAGAGAGCCTGCCTGTCTGTCTCCTGACGTCATGTGACAGAGAGAGGCTGCCTGTCTGTCTCCTGACGTCATTTGACAGAGAGAGGCTGCCTGTCTGTGTCTCTTGATGTCATGTGACAGAGAGAGGCTGCCTGTCTGTGTCTCTTGATGTCATGTGACAGAGAGAGACTGCCTGTCTGTGTCTCTTGATGTCATGTGACAGAGAGAGGCTGCCTGTCTGTCTCCTGACGTCATGTGACAGAGAGAGGCTGCCTGTCTGTCTCCTGATGTCATGTGACAGAGAGAGGCTGCCTGTCTGTCTCTTGATGTCATGTGACAGAGAGAGGCTGTCTGTCTCCCTCCTGACGTCATGTGACAGAGAGAGGCTGCCTGTCTGTCTCCTGACGTCATGTGACAGAGAGAGGCTGCCTGTCTGTCTCCTGACGTCATGTGACAGAGAGAGGCTGCCTGTCTGTCTCCTGACGTCACGTGACAGAGAGAGGCTGCCTGTCTGTCTCCTGACGTCACGTGACAGAGAGAGGCTGCCTGTCTGTCTCCTAATGTCATGTGACAGAGGCTGCCTGTCTGTCTCCTGACGTCATGTGACAGAGGCTGCCTGTCTGTCTCCTGACGTCATGTGACAGAGAGAGGCTGCCTGTCTGTCTCCTGATGTCATGTGACAGAGAGAGGCTGCCTGTCTGTCTCCTGACGTCATGTGACAGAGAGAGGCTGCCTGTCTGTCTCCTGACGTCATGTGACAGAGAGAGGCTGCCTGTCTGTCTCCCTCCTGACGTCATGTGACAGAGAGAGGCTGCCTGTCTGTCTCCTAATGTCATGTGACAGAGGCTG